>NC_056743.1:241241100-241448600 GCF_019279795.1 Protopterus annectens
TTTATTTTTCCCTCTAATCCCTCATATATTTTCCTAATTAACCAAATTATTGTATCAGGGAATGGAAATGCTTCCATTGCCCTACATATAAAATCCCACCTTACTCTGTCAAATGCTTTCTCTGCATCAAGCCCCAACAACAACAGCAGTATTTTGCTATGTTCTGTTCCCTCTGGATCATCGTTGTACTATTATTGTGCCAAATGTTTGCCTCCCTTACAAAAAAACTGATCTATATCTATTAATTTTGGCAAAATTGTTGAGATCATTATAGACATAAACACTTGATAATTGTGGTTTAAAATTTGAAAGGGCCTATGTCAAGCAGGGTCAGATGGGTCTTTGCTATCTTTAGGTATTGCAGCCACCAAAGCTTTCTTCCAGGATGTTGGTGATTCCCTTTCTCTTAAAATACTGTTAAAGGAAACCTTCCAGATCTTTATCACTTTCTTCCCTCCTAGCTTCCAAACTTCCACAAGAATACCATCTATTCCTAGAGACTTTCTGTCTGATTGATTATACATAACCATTTTTATCTCATTCTCCTCCTATCTTAAATACATTTGTTGAGCCTCATCTATCTCTAACAATGCAATACTTAAGTCTTCCATAAATATTTCCATTGTGGTCTTTCTTGATTTCCAAATTTTTATACTTTACACAATTTTTTTATAAAATGTCCAAATATCTCTAATACCTGTACAGGATTTCTGGTTATTTTTCTTGTTAACGGCTCACTAGGTTTCACAATGACCCTTTCTACTTTCTGTTGTGCAATCACTGCACAAAAATGATATACTCTGGACTTATTATAAAAAACAGTTATTTTCTCTTTAGCCTTCTGCAGTTGTGCCTCTTCAAGTTCTGTGAGATTCCTCTTATTCGGCATTACTTTAACCTTTGACAGCCCTTCTAAATAATTCCTATTACTTCTTAACCATATCTCTTTCACTTTTATTTATACTCTACTTTTAAACTCCACTTTCATTTTATCCCACTGACTAGTTATAATGTCTGAAGAAAGTACTATCTTCCCTGATAACGCTTGAATAATTTCCACTTCCTAGTCCTTAAATTCCTTTTTTAACAGGTAGGTGGGGAAGCACTAGTGTCTCATTATTACTTCATTACCCTGTATTTTATCTTAGACATTACTGGTGCATGATCTGAAATAGTTATTGGATACATATTGAAGCTTTCAACTGAATGTACATATTTTTGTCAAATATAACTTCTGTTTAGTCTGGCCCAGTTATTGTACCTTTGAGAATAATATGTAAATTCTCTCAGAGTTCCTACTACTGAATTCACATCTTCCAAAAAAATACTTGTATACTTTTCTTCAGAAATCTACCTTCTTTTGTTATATTTTCCCTCCTAGGTCCCCATATGCATCCTCACTTTTGCAAATCAAGTTCCAGTCCCCACCTATAAATAATATTCTCTACTGAAAGCTAATTATTTCTCCCAAATTTTTCTTTAGCTCCATAATAGCAGATTTGGGTGGAATATAAATACATGCCAATGTAATCCTTCTTAATTGTCAGTAGACTCTTATGACAACAATTCTACCATTATTATCATTTTAACCCTTCTATCACTATTGGAGCCACTCTAGCAATTAGTATAATTACTCCCATCTCCTTTGCCCATGATATGCACCAAATATCCATCCTGAAATCCTTTATGAAATTCACACCCTTACTTCTTTCCAAATGTGTCTCCTGTAGCATTATTTGCACTCTGCATTTCTTAATATGATTCAGTATTCTTACCTTTTTGTGCATACTTCTGAAGACATTAACATAACAAAATAATATGGATAGCGTAGCCATTATGATAAGAAGTTATTATTCCAACCTATTATAAATGAGTTTTTCAATGTCTATTTCCAGCTGTTGTGTTACCTGCACCCACTAATGCTTGGCAGGCTGATTTTATACAGTTGTTTCTTGCCATCTACATTTGAACCTATGTCAACTTTTGCAAGAGTTTGTGTTTTACTGAAATCTCTCCAAAAGAAAACACTCATAGAACATCCCATAACCTATTTGCTTAAAATAGGCACACAAAACGATGTACATAATAATGACGTTTAACCCTCTTGGTAGAAACAATTGTCCCAAATTGACAGCTGCACCCAAGTGCATTGCATAACCTAAAATTAAGGTTATCCATGGGCTGTGCTACTACTTATACTAACCGCAATTTGTTATTGTCTAATCTTTATTCTCCTATTAGATGTGAAAAACAACGTATATGCTTTCAGAAAATATTAACATTTAACCTTAATAAAAACTGAACTGGTTATATTTAAATAAAACTAAATTATACATTGTTCTAGAACATTCATAAAAGCATTTAGGCACCAGGAAAGCTGTTCTTATTCACTTCTAATAATTTCAAACTTTATTTTTTACTAAGTTGCTTGTCGTTGTGCTTTTTAATTTTACAATTCCAATAATGCTCAGATGTCTTGAGAGTTATTGTCTGCAACTGTAGTTAGGTTATCTCCATGGAAACATAAGTTTTAAATGTACAGCTGCCCTCAGATGCAGATTTCTCAACCTAAAATTTATTTGTTAAAGGAAAACATTTCATTACCTTCATGTTGTTTTGTTATTTTTACTAAGCCTGCATGCTTACACAAAAAATTATTATTAGATTAAGCCAAGGTCATTGATACAGATTTCATCTGTGCAAAAATAGGAGAAAACATCTCAACTTTACATATATTATAATCAGCACACTTTACGCTCCATCCCCACCCCAATAGCTCAAGATTACAGCATAATAATTTAAACATGCTTTTGACTAGCCTTTTTTCTCATTATACATTGTAATGCCTACATTTCGTAAAACTAAAAAAGTATTTGTTAACTTTATTGTCTTTATTACATACATCAATCACTGAAAAAGCTTTACTATATAACATGCAATTTATATAATGAAATGTTTTGTACAAATATTGTCATTTACAAAAATTGCCATAGCTGCAGTTAATCTTTTTTTCTTTCTAGTGTCATTCCAAATATTATTGAGAGGAAGTGGGGTATAGACCTTTTGGTCAACAAGTTTAACAGTCAACAAAAGTCCAATCTTTCTCAAACATTTTTTCTTGTAAAGCCATACCTCATAAATGTGGTTGATGATTTATAGTCTCACATTTATTCACTAATTTCAGCATTGCTAGTCTTCTTCCTGTTCATCTCCATCTCCCAATTCCAAACTACAGTACAAGTCCAAAGTACTCATGATTCTTCCAGCTAATTACTGTGTTTTTTTCTGTCTTAACCATTTTCCTTTGAAATACTGAAAATGGCTTCATTGCAAAGCCCCTCTAGGGGCTTTATTATCAGAAGAATGAGGAGCATAGTCCCCTTCTATTTCCTATCTCTCTTTTGTTGTGCAAATGTTTGCATTTCTTCCTCAGCTTGTTCTGTATCAAAAAATGTCTTTGATCCTCCAGGAATAATATATTCTGAAGATGGTTGGATACAGGAGCTTGAATCTCACACCTGCCTCTTGATATTTCCTGATTCCTGGGATAAATTTGCTTCTCTTCTGCCTGGTGTACAGTGAATAATTAATTTCCACAAAAACTTTACTGTGTCCATTTTTCAAGAACTTGTTATTCTGCAACAGTTTTATCAGAATCAACTCTTTCTGCTGGTATGATTGCATCTTTACCGATACAGGTCTTGTCTATTTTTTCATGGCCAGGTTTGGAGCATACATATGATAGCCCCTTTCAGGTAACAAATCCTGCTGTGCAAAAGTGGAATCCCAGTCCAATTGCTTAGTTATGCTTTCATAAAATTAATACAGTCTGAAAATCTCAGGTTTTCTCTGCATTCTCTGTCCTCTGACTCTACCATTTTCTTGAAATAGCTCTTCTTGAGCAGTCTTATATTCAGCCAGCCTTTTCTTCATTTCAACCTCTGATTTGTGCAGTTTTATCAGTTATCTGAATAGATGTTAAAAGGTTCTTCTATTTTTTCCACCCTTTTGTTATTTGAGTTGATATACGTCTTTACTGTTTCATTCATTTTAATCGGGTCTATATTATGTAATTGAACAGTCAAATGTTTGAACATGTAATAATCAACCCTAAATATCGAACAGTCAGAATGTTGAACAGTTCAATGGAGATCTCCATACAGTGCAGAAATGGAAGGTTTCCATTGTCTGCACTGTAGTGCGATCTCAGAGTTGGTAAGTAGTGGGGGTGCAGTGGGGCTTGCCCCCCTGCTTAGAGCATTTTAATGGTTTGTTTGGGTGGGGGGGGGTTTTGCCATTCGACATTATGGTGTTTCAATATTTAGGGGTCGATTTTTATGTGTTTGAACATTTCACTGTTCGATCATGTAATATAAACTCTTTTAATCAGCGCTGAGCACAAATGATTTATTTTTTCTTCTAAATACTGGAAGACATCCCTTGTACCAAAGCTGGAGCTTGAACTGCTTTTTGCAGGATTCTTCCCAGTGTTTTCTCTTCACCATTTTTAGCTGATTTTCTTTCAGGCTCTCTAAGTTTCTTTGCTGGCATCCAGGCAGTGTACTTGCTAGCCTACTGAATTTTACAACTGGCAGAATTTCTAGTCCGTATCACTTAATATCTTTTTTCACACTGGGAGAGCTGAAGTTAAGCTGCTGATCAGTGTGCAGCCATCTTGCAAGTTGCAACTCAGGTACTATCTTTACAAAACTAAATATTTCAGATCTTTATATCAACTGGTCATTTCTTGTGAAGATAAGAAGAAGGGGCAACCTATGTTAAAACAGATTATTTCCAAATAGTTTTCTATGGCTATTACCTTTAGTTACACTAACCACAAAAAAAAAAAACAGTTCCAGTCAGGGTCAAGGCCCACTCTACCAGGGCCTTGGTTTCATCTATGGCTTTTTGGAAAGGGTTGAATTCTACAAGTATTCTAAAGGCAGCAACTTGATCCTTTGTACATCCTTTTACAAAGCAATATAAGCTTGACTCTTTCTCTATGTCTAGATCAAGCTTTGTAAGGACCATTCTCCAGGAGGCTCCTAAACTCTTCTCCTTCCACCTCCCACATGAAGGAATCTAGGGTAATCTACTCAATAGCTAAGGTTACTGCAGAAGTGATCAATATAATGAATATAGTATATTTGTGTGAATAAGCATACCATAACAAAAGATCACTACTGCAGAAACCACACCTTCCCTCCACCCTACTTGTTTTTTGGTAAGTTGTTTATGTCATGTTGTGGTCATTTACTTTTTTTTTTTCCTAGCATTACTCTTTCAGGGTTCAGTTTCCATCTCTTTGCTAGCAGGAAAGCTCTGAAGGGCCTGGCACCCAAACTTGTTTTCCAGTCAGCTCCGCACAAGCTGGCTGACAGTTTGGGCACATGGAAAGTTCTTTGAAGCTCTGGAAGCTGGCCAGCTATTATACCCTTGGCAGAATATAACCCATGTAGCTAAGGATACTGCATCACATATCACTCAAACATCCACTATTATGATAGGTTTAGTTATATAAGTGTATTTTACAAGGTATCTGTCTTGTACAAGGATTCAGTTTATCTAGCAAGGATTTCCAATATGATTTCATGTGGTTCTGCACAGATCAGTATATTAGATTCTATTATGTGTAAGGGTAAAAGAGATTTCTGTGTATGTCACAGAGTTTATACAACACTCCACAGTTTTCATTGTTGCACTATGTATAGCAGTTACTGATTTATTGTTGGCTGCGTATGTTTTTTTTTCCTGAAAAGTTTCTTTGCTTAAATTCTCATTGAGGAGTTTGTTTACACATTTTTTAAACAAAACTCCAAACTTTATTTCAAATAACAAAGGCAAGAGAAACAGTAACGATCGTAACTACAACAATTATAATGGAAAACATAAGTGGGTTTCAAGACAAATTAGGATATTACAGTGTCCACAACAGTTTAAGCATAAAGATTAACAAAATATATACATTGACATTATTTTTAGGGCAAGGAAAAACAGAGAGATTAATTAATCATATATGTACCTTACTGTCTTAAAGAATAAGAAAAGGTAGAAATAATTTAATCACTACCCATGATCACTGAGAAAGAGATTAAATGTCACTTGCAGGCATTTAAAGATTACAAAAATATTTTTGGCATCGACCTTAGTGGTTGCATCTTTTATCCTTAATGTAGCTCTACTTTCTCAATTTCTTTGCAATATTGCTTTATTCTACTTTAATCCTTGGACGCCTCAAGAAAGGAGTTTATGTGCTCCATATATCATACAAATCCAAGTTTGTATAAAAGAATTTATAAGCAGAAAGGCAAACTTTATATTGTGTCTCTTAAGCAATGAAGTAGGACAGTATGTTGTGAACCAGCTTAATGCCCATGAGGTAGTTCTACTTAATGCTGTAGCATCAGACATAGCCCATAAAGCTAAGCAAATGTGGCACAATTGAACGATTTGTTGTAGTCAATAGGATAATACAAATCTGGCACACTTTGCAACCCCTCGTCAAAACGTCTGTTAAGGAGTAACATTTGAGCCCACAATCTCTTCTTTTTTCCATCCCATGCAAACTGATTAATCAATTTACTCATCTTTAAAATCCAAGGAAGCATGGCATGGACATGGATATGACAAATAATAGAGGACTAGGAAGATAAACATTTTAATAGCTGCAACTCTGAAATAAATAAATACACCTTCTTCCCTGCATGAGACCAGATAAAGCATTTGTGCCATGTCAGTTTAAGATTTAATTCTGACATTTCCAGAGAAATAAGACAGAGCCATATTCCTAGACAGTCGGCATAATTTTTGCACTAGCTCAGGCATGAGGATTTTATATTATCCTTGAGCACTGTTACTGTTGATTTAACTAGAAATGTGTTTTTCTTGTTTCTATAATCTTTAGACCCAGTTACTACAGCAAATTTAGTTAGTTGCTTATACAGAATGGAAAGTAAACACTCATCAGCAAATAAGAATGTTTTAATTTCTGTGTAACCCCATTTCTATCCAATGTAAGGGCTTGTAGTAGATAACATTCTCACTATGGGTTCAACAGCCAATAAAAACAGAGAACGTAATGAGGCATCCCTGTCTGGTATCTTTGTGCAAATGGAAAGCAAAAGATAAGCTTGAGTTCATAAGCACCACTGTTGATAGGGAGCTGCAGATGACTTCTATAGCAGTAATAAAACTTAGAGGTCATTTCAGATATGTTTTTAGGTATGTACACAGGTATGGCCAGGTAATAGAATGAAAAACCCTCTGTAAATCAATAAAGGCTGCTACTGCTGGTGTGCTGGCTTGCATTAGGAAAGACAAGTGAATATACAATGGAATTTACTAAAGCAAAGGTCACACACTGCTTACATAAAATTTCCATAAATGTATTATGTATTATTAAAAGAATGTGGAAAAACACCATCGCCAAAGATGATTATACCAGTGCATTGGGTATATTACCCACTTTCACATAGAGAAAAGATAACAATATTAAAAAGATTTTTGAGAAAAACTCATAAACAGCAAAGACGAATTATGCTACCAGTAAAGAACATGAAATGGTAATATGTGGGGCCTGTAAGGATTGTAAATACATACATGAAAGTCCATAGATAACAGAAACCATCCCCAGGTCTTTGTTCTTGAAGAAGTGCAGGGGATTGCACCAGCTGCCTGTCCTGTGATGCGTTTTGCATAGGCAAAAGAGAGGTAGCTGTGGCAGAGAATTCATCAATATACTTATGATATTAAACATAAAGAAGATAAAAATGCCCTTTACAAACATTCTACCCAGTGTATTAATTTAAAAAAATCTACTTTTATCACTGACAAATGTGAAAAGTATCCTAGAGGGAGTAACTCGGAGGGCACCCTAACCAAAAAAGAACTAAATTGGCAACTGCTTTTAAATACAGCTAATCAACCATGGTTAAATAAATGTATTTCAATTACTACTGTTCTAAGATTAAGAGCTGCAAAGTTGTAAGCCATATATAATAAATACTTGGTATATATCTATTTAATAAATATACGTTTTGCACACTTTTAAACACATAAGGTTTTAACACACATAGCCCTTTGAAATCTCCTGGTTTTATAGAAGTTTTAGCAGTAAACAGCCTTTTAAGTCATATTATTTTTATTGTAGCATAAGTAACATCTTTTAATGCATTTAAATTAAATACATTTTTAAAGCTTGTACCTTTAATACGTTTTGAAGGACATTTACCCAGTATCAGTTGATTTTATGTCACATGACTCATTCTTTTACAAGAGGAAGTGGTTGATTGTAATAAGAGGTTCTCAAAGATTTTGTAAGACAAAAGGACTGAAAACTAAAAATCCATTTATCTATTAAAGTGATTCTTTTTTGCATCTTGGGACTTGCTTTACTGGCATGGATACATTCATTTTAAAAATAATGGGAATGTTAGAAAGAGAAGGAAAAACAGCTAGCACTGAATTTCTGATGTGAGCTGAAGTTGTGCTTTTTTGATACATTTTTGAAGCCTTTCTTGCCGCATGCAATTGCCTTTCAGAGACTCGTTGCAGGTTTTTCAAAAAATGTTGGAACATTTTTTTAATCTTAGTTGGCTTGATCAGAAACTTGTTCTCCATGTCCTTAATACTAACAAATGTGTGCTGTGCTCTCCTGTGACAAAATCAGTTGGATAATCATTTCCTAGAATTTCAAGATCCCATTACTTAGAGGATGCCCTTCCATGGTAAAGCTGACTATGCCCTGTGACTGCTGTTCTTACTTGTTTCTGTTTGTTCTTGGAATTTTAATAACTCAATATTTTCCCCTCTTCAGGAACACATTCAGATCACAGATAATCCTTCAATTTTTCTAAGTTCATAATGAATTTCTGTATTTTGTTCATAAGGTTTAATTTGTCATGCAGTTGTTAATAGTGTTTACTTTAAAGGATTCCCCCATTAGAAATAGCAGAACCTGTGGGACTGTAACCCAGAAAGGCCTAGACAGCTTATTTCAAGTTTTTCTGCTACTGTAGTCACTTTCAAAATGAGTGAGTCTGTCTTCTATAATTTTTTCAAAGGTGAGAATCAAACCCTGTACCATGTGCCTGTGAGTTAAAGACCTTAACCTTTAAGCCAACTCCCAATCCACTGGTCATCTGTAAAAACACTTATAGCATAATGATATTGAGATCTATAAATGGGACACAATTTTAAACATAAGGAAAGATCAAGTGACGCCTACAGACAGACACACTCAACATGTCTTTGTGGGAAATCAGCTAAGGAGAAATACAAGAAAAAGTCTGCATTTCTCGCACATTCTTTGATGACTTAATAACCAAAAATAAAGATTTCTGTGAAAATTAGCCAAAGGAGAAAGATTCCTTTCAGAAAGCCTTTGCAAACTTTATGTGAATCCAAGGAATTCAAGTTGGAGCTCTGGTGAAAAGCTGGACATGGCTGCTATATGGACTTAAATAGTGGAGAAACTAGAACCCACATCAAACAAGGGGGATATGAACAATAAAATGAATAGAATTGGAGTTGAGAAGGGAACCAAGCACTACTGAATCACACAAAGAGAAAAGTTCTTTCACTTCTTTTGTAGATCTTCTTAGTGGAAGGTTTCTGTGTCGCAGTAAGGATATGTACCACCCTTGAAGTGAACAATATGAAAAATACCTGATTAAAAAGCACAATGCTGAATTCAATCCACTTCTCTCAAGTCTCTACTGGGTAGATGGACTGCCAAGCTGTCATCAGTGAGGTCTTATTTTATTTATTTTTTGTAGCTACCACAACTAAGTTTACAAGGAGTCCCTTACTCCAGTGTGGTCTCTTCTTGTGTGTCCAGACATTTACAACAGGCTTTCAATGTATGGGCTTTGTGACACTGGTTTGCTACTATGCCAACTGCAAGACCAGATAAATCATTCAGTCCTCAGAAGGAACTACTTAAGATATAGATGGGGCAGTCTAAAAGGCCTCATATAGAATCCCTTCATTAAGGTAAGGGGATAAATAGGCCTGGATCCCCTCTGCATCAAAAATGTTAGTATTTTCCAAAACCTTTGGTCTTCAGGAAAGAACCATGGAAAAACCCTTGTTGAGATCTGAGTCTGGTGTGATGGTGTGAGTGAATTTGCAGAAGAGTCAGTGTGCCTCCTTTTACATGTGCCTATCCTTGGAATATCCAGAGTGACTCATCTAAATTGTCCAAAGATGGGTTGTCCCCCAAAGATTTGGGGTTTGTGGCCTTTTTGATGCAACTGTCTTTAGAGCCTTGATCTGGATGAAAGGCTCCTGAATGCTGTGTGTCTTGGAGTGAAGCCAAGGTTGGTGGTGCATCTAGCCTAGACAATGGAGCTGTGATCCTCTCCAGAAATTTGAAGGCCACTGTCAAATCAATTGGTGCTAGTAATGTTGGTATCCATCCTGAGGAGCCACCACCAAAGATCACCAACACCTAAGATACCTTCAACTTCAAAACTGGCTTTGGCATGACTTTCAGGTTGGCTGCACACAGATCAACAGGTTAATTTTACCACTTCCAGTGTGAAAAAAGAAACTGAAAAACAGGGGCAATTTATCCTACCAGCTTTAGTAAAAGTCAGTTACTGGCTAGTAATTGCACTGCCCAGATGCCAGCAAAGAAGAAACTGAAAGAAAATCAACTACAAAAGGTGAAGGGAAACCACTGACTGGGAAGAAGCCTGCAGCTGTTCAGCAAAAAGCAGTTCAAGCTCCAGCATTGGTACAACAGATGGCTTCTAGTAATTTAGAGGGAAAAAATAAATCAAATGTACTCAGAGCTGATTAAAATAAATGAAACACTGAAGGAGTATATCAATTCAAATAACAAAAAGCTGGAAAAATGGAAGAAGCTTGAAGCAATTATTCAGATGAACTGAGAAAACTGCAAAAATCAGGAGTCAGAAAAGAAAAATCTGACTGAGTATCAAACTTCTCAAGAAAAGCTGTTTCAAAAAAATGGTAGAGTTAGGGAACAGATCACACAGAGAAAGGCTATTATTTTCTACTATACCAGAGAATCAGCAAGGAACAGACTGTATAAATGTTATGACCATACATATAAGCAACTGGACTGGTATTCCACAGTAGGATTTTTGAAATAAAAGGGCAACAGAGTGCTCAAAACTTGGTCACCTAGACCTGTATCAGTAAAGATGAAATCATACCAGCTGAGTAAGTTGATCCTGACAAAACTGTGGAAGAAGGGCAAAATATCTAAAATTGGAGACACTAGAGTGTTTGTGTAAAATGACTGTTCACTGTACACCAGGCAGAAGAAAAGCAAATTTATCCCATCAATCAAGAAATGTTGAGAGGTAAGGTGAGATTCAAGCTGCTGTATCCAAAATATTTTTCCTGGAGGATCAAATACATTTTTGTTGCAGAACAGTCTAAGAAGGAAATACAAAATTTTGTCCCACAAAATTGAGCCATCAAACAGAAGGGGACTCTGCTTCTCACTCATCTGACAATAAGGCTCATAGAGAGACTTTGCCAGTGAAACCTTTTCAAGTTTTCCAAAGGAAAATGCTTGACAGAAAAAAGTACAGGAACTGACTAGAGGAACCAGGAATACCTTGGACTTGAATTAGTGTCTGGTGTTGAAAGATGGAGATGAACAGGAAGAAGGCAAGCAACACTGAAATTAGTGAACAAATGTTAGACTATAGAGCATTAATCACATTTGTGATATATGGCTTTATAAGAAAAAGTGGCAGGAAAAGAGCAACGTTTTGTTGACTTTGTTAAACTTGTGGATGGAATGAAAATATATACCCCACTTCATGTCATTCATTTTTAGAAGAAAACTAAAAGGAAAAAGAACTAAGTGACTTTTTTGTTTTTAACAGTATTTGTATAAAACATTTCATGATATAAGCTGCATTTTATATAGTAAACCAGATCTATGTAGTATGGAGTCAGGTGTATCTAAAATTAAGGGAGTGAGGCTGATTGCTTTCAGAGATTATTCTATGTAATAAAGATACTAGAGTAAGCAAGTATTTTTAGCTTTAGGAAATGTAGTCATTGCAAAATAAACAGAGAAGAAAGGTTGTTGAAAAGCATGTTTAATATGCTGTGATCTTGTGCTGTTGGGATGGGGAGCATGAAGTGTCAACATACACTGATTATAATGTATGTAGAGCTGAGAGGTTTTCTGTTACTTTTGCATAATTGAATGTCTGGATTAATGCCCTTGGTTAATCTAAAATGGTGAATTTATAATAAGGGCTGAGTCGCTTGGATATGTAAGGATATTAGCTGTTTTTATTTCTGTTTTTTTTTTCATTTAGCAAATAAATATTCAGTGTTTGTTGTGAAGTCTGCAGCTGAGGAGAGTTGTACATTCTATTCTTATGTTTCTGTGGAGACAAGCTGACTAAAAGTGCAGGCAGTTAATATTGAGAGCTCTGAGCATTGTTTGATGAGGGAAATGTAAAACTAAAAGATACAAGGGCAAGCAGCTCAATAAAAAAATAACGTTTGAAATTATTGGAGGTAAAAAACACATAGCTTTAGTAGCAGCCTAATACTTCAATACATTTACTAGAACAGTGTATCATTTAGTTTTATTTTTTAGTTTTATTTAAATACAGCCAGTGCACTTTTTCATAAGGGTTATAAATAATGTTTACTGAAAATATGCACACTGTTTTTTACATCCGAGAGGGGAATAGAAATAAGAAAATAACAGACAACAATCAGTATAAGTGAGAGTATAGGCTACAATGTGCTTCAGTGTTGTTGTTTTTCTTTCAGCTTTTCCTGGTTAGGGGTCGCCACAGCGGAACTCTGGTCCACTAATGATTGGCAGTCAATTTTTTTATGGTGCCGAGGTGCCAGCCCAATGCCCAACCTTCAAAGAAGGCACTCCCATTCACGCATGTCTTTCGAATGCCACTCGACCGCGGGCAGGACATGCAGACTCCACACAGAAGGTGCTCCAGCCAAGAATCGAACGGGAGATCAGGTAATTCCTATGGGTGCAGCTGTCGATTTTGGACAACTATTCCTATTAGGACAGTTAAACTATATTATTTAAAGATATACATAGTTTTGTGTGTTGGTTTTAAGTTAACAGATTATAGGGGTGTTCTGGATGTGTGTTTTTGAGGGTTTTCATTAAAACAAAAAAATCTTAAAAAATGTGACATAGGTTCAAATGGAGATGACAAGAAACAACTGTATAAAAGATAACCTGACAAACATAAGTGTGTGAATGTAACACATACATTTGAAACAGACATTTAAAAAAGTTGTCACGTATATTATGTAGAAGTAATAACTTTTTATCATAATGGCTATGCTATCCACACTATTTAAGAATGTAAGTGGCCTCATAGTTATAGATAAAAAGGTAAGATATTGAATTATAATAATAAATACAGGGTGCAAATAGTAATGATGCAGGAGACATATTTGGAAAGAAATAAGTATGTAAATTTGATGAAAAAAGGATTTCAGAGTGGATATTCAGCAGAATATCAGGGGCAAAGTAAAACAGGAGTAAATATATTAATTGTTAGAGCAGCTCCAATACTGATTGAAGATGGAAAAAAGATAATAGTGGTAGATTTGTGGCATTAAGGGGATACTGGCAAGGGAGGAGAAGGATGCTGGTATGTATTTGTTTTCCACCTAAAACTGCTATTATGGAGCTTAATAAATTTTTGAAAGAAATAATTAGCTTTGAGCAGAGAATATTACTTAAAGGTGGAGACTGGAGCTGTGAGGATGTATCTGGGGACCTAGAAGGGAAAATATAACTAAGAAGGGTAGTTTCTGAAGAAATTTAGAAAACATGTGGTATGGAAAATTTGAATTCAGTAGTAAGAACTTGGTGAGAATTTGCATATCATTCCCCAGGGTACAATAACTGGGCTACAGTAGTCAGAAATTATATTTCACAGGACCATGTGCATTTAATTGAAAACTTCAAAACATATCTAATAAATATTTCAGATCATGCACCAATAAAAACTAAGATAAAACGCAGGGTAATGAAGTAAAAAAGAGACAGTGGTGCTTTCCTAACTATCTGTTAAAAAGAGTGGAATTAAAGGAATGGGTAGTGGAAATTATTAGAGAGTTATTAGGGAAGATAGAAGTTTCTTCAGGCATTATAACTAGTAAGTGGGATAAAATGGAAGTTGTCTTCTTCTTCTTCTTTCGACTTTTCCCGGTTAGGGGTTGCCACAGCGGATCACCTGTCCGCTCATAATTGGCAGTGGAGTTTTACATTGTCGAGTTGCCAGCCCGGCGCCTAATCTTCCACAGAAGGCACACACACACAGTCACCCCTAGGGCCAATTTAGAGTCTCCAATCCACCTCTTTGGGATGTGGGGGAAATCAGAGCACCCGGGGGAAACCCACGTGACCACAGGGAGGACAAGCAGACTCCGCACAGAAGGCACCCCAGCCAAGGATCGAACCAGAGAACCTCTTGCTGTGTGGTGACAATGCTAACTGCTGCACCATTGCGGCCACCCTAAGTGGGATAAAATGAAAGTAGACTTTAAAAAGAGGTTAGAAATAAACACAAAAGAGGTATGGTTAAGAAGTAACAGGAATTACTTAGAGGGGTTGACAAAGGTATTGCAGAATAAGGAGAATTTCACAGAACGAGAAGAGTTTAGAAAGATTGCTTTTAAGCAACTGTGTTTTGATAAAAAAACTCTAGATCATAAAACCTTTTAGCACAAGAAGTTAAGCAAAGAAAAAAGAAATGATTGCTGCCAAACATAGGGAGCCCATAGCAAGAAAAATGACTACAGATCCCGTAGAGTTATTAAAGATATTTTTGGAAATTTTATGAACATTTGTATGAAGCAGAGAAATGTGGAAATCAAGAAAGAGCACAAATGTAAATATTTATGGAAGACTTAAGAGTGCTAAGGTTAGAGGTAGATGAGGCACAACAATTAACAGTTGAGACAGGAGGAGATGAGATAAAAATAGAGACATATAATCAATCAGCAAGCAAGTCTCCATGAACAGATGGTATCCCTATGTAAGCCTGGAAACTAGGAGGGAAAAAAGTCAAGATCTTGAAGGTTTTGCTTAACAGAATTTTAAAAGGAGGGGAAGTACCAGCATCCTGAATGAAAAATGTGGTAGAGGTAATACCTAAAGATGGTAAAGACCTATCAGACCCAGCTATTTATAGGCTCATTTAAATTTTAAATCATGATTATAAAGTGTTTATATTTATAACAGCTAAAAGAATGGCAAAGGTGTGCCAAAACTGACAGGTACGGATTGATGTGGTTTTGTGGAGAGGCGGCAAACCTTTGACAATATTAACAGAAGAATAAGGATCCAGAGGGAAGCAGAATGTAAGAAAATACCACAGTTGTTGGTGGGTCTTGACACAGATAAAGTATTTGACAGAGTAAACTAGGATTTTATAAGGACAGCAATGGAACTACTGCATAACCTGATACAATAATAAGGTTAATTAGGAAGATATATGAAGGAATGGTGGCAATAATTAACATGAGAGGGTTCCTCTCTTATAAGGTGTGTCTGAACAGGGCCCTCTTTCCCCTTTGTTATTATATTTAGGGCCACTGCCAAAGAAAATAAGGGCCTCAGAAATTCAAGAATATAATTGGTATGGTAATCAAGAAAAGTTGACTTTATTTGCAGACAATATTATTTTGTATCTGTCAAAAAACATAAAAGGGCATCTCAGTGTTGTGGAACATTTTGAAACAGTTCCAAGTCTTTTCAAAATATAAAATTAATGAAGATAAAATAAAGTCTACAGTTGCAATGTATGTACCCACACATGAATTGGTCCAGCAATACCCATATTTATGGTGGCAAATTAAAACAAAGTATTTAGGAGTATGTATTCTGGCTTTTTTAATTTCTCCAAGTCTTTTGGGTTTCTAATACCATGATGGGAATGGACCCCATTTCTAAGGCAAAGTATGATTAAAGTTCATGTAATTAGCATTGTTTCGATCTTTGATGTTAGCCACAAGTGCTCTTCACAGCATTCACAATGTGCCCAGTAATTATTCCTTCTGCAATTGGTATGAGGTTACATGTTTTGGTAACATATCTAAATAGATTATTTTTAATAAGACCCGTTGCTCCTACTACTATTGGAACTCTCTTGGTATCTTTCTTCCACACTGCTCTCATTTCTGCCTGCAAATCCTGACATTTTATAACTATGTGTCTTTCTGTACGCAAGACACTGTAGTCACTGGGTGTGGTGATTTTAATGATCAATGTTACTTTTGTCTTCTTTTCATGGACCACTATATCTGGTTTTCTAGCATCTATCTTTTGAACTGTTGGTAATGGGTGATCCCATGTGATGTAGACCTCATCATTTTCTATGATCCTTTGTGGTTCATGTTTCTAATGTTTTTCAGCCACTTCAATAACATAATGTTTGCACAATCCCAGTGCAACAATATTGACACATTATTATGCCTTCCAGTATACAGTCCTGCTATTAGTATGTCACAACCAGCAACAAGGTGTGCAACTGTTTCCAATTATGCTTTACAAAACCTACATTTGTCTGTTTCTCCCACATGTTCAATGGACTTTGTAAACCATCATGTATGTAGCCCACTATCTTGGGCTGCCAATATTAACCTTTCATCTGTTGGTTTAAATTTGCTTCTCCTTAACCATTCCTGCATTCAATCATCTTCAACATGAGGTTTTTCCAGAAGTTTTCGATACCTGCAACTATATTTATGCATTTTCCACATTTCTTACCTCCTCATCGGGTTCTTCACCTTATATTCTTTCTTTGGTTTTTTTTGGCACATTCAGTTGCTGCCTGATTTTTATCCACTTCTGTTTTGATTTCCATTCCTGCTTGATGCTAATATGCTTCTGCTAAACTAAGCAGAGAAGTCATCTTAGATTTGTTCTCCTCGTGTTTCAGAACTTTCACTAAATTTGAGTCTTGTGAGGTCAGCAGATATGTGTGCAGTCCCACGATTGCAGATCTATACATGTAATCAATTTCAAGGAGGCCCATCCCTCCTTTGGAAAGGGGAATATATAATCTTAGCATGCACTGATTTTTTATAAATCATTTGGTGAGCATGAAGCATCCTTTCTGTTTTCCTGTCTAATCTATCCAACATGTTTTGGGGCCAGTCAATCACTCCAAAACTGTAAGTTAGGACAGGAAGAGCAAATTGGTTTATAGCTTGAATTTTGTTCCTTGATGTCAACTCTGTTTTCAGGATTAATTTAAGACTTCTAAAGTATTCCTTACTAAGTTTTATTCTCATTTGTTCATGTTTTATTGTTGATCCTTCATCAATTCCCAAATATTTATACACTCCCTCTTGCTCAAGTTCTTTCATATCACATTCTTGTCCCAAACTGATGTTTTCTTGGTGATGCAGTTTTCCTGCTTTAAAGGTTGCTTTTGCACATTTATCAAGACCAAATGACATTCTTATATCATCTGAAAAAGTTTTGAAAACTTGCAGTTCTGCTTTCAGTTCCTCATCTTATGAGCTATACAGTTTTAAATCATCGACAGAGAAGGTGAGAAGTCTTTATATTTTGTTGTTTTCTAGGAGCCAAATTACAGGCATGGCCTAAACTGTTAAGTAGACAGCTTAATGGATTAAGGGCAAAACAGAATAGCAGTGATGACAAAGAGTCACCCTGGAATATCCCCTTTGAATTTTTATCCCTGGGATAATAATTTGTCCTTTATCATGGCTTAATTGCAAAGTGGTCTGCCACTGCTTCGTGGTCAATGTAATGTAGTCGATCAGTGAAGGGGGTATCTTATACATTTTAAAGCACTCATTTATCCATGAATGTGGGATACTATCAAATGCTTTTTTGTAGTCAATGGATTGATTAAACTGGCTTATGTTATGGCAGCTAAGGATATGTGGGAAGAGACTAAACAAAAGATAATACAAAAACTGTGAAACTGGAAGGATTTCTTTATGGATCTGGATAGCAAAACACAATCAGTGAAAATGTTTCTAGACCCCTTAGTTTTATATGCAGGTCAAGCATATTTTTATCAACCAGAGGAGAGCTTTGGACAATAGTTAATAAAGGAATTTTTCTGGGAGGGGGAAAGGCAAGGGTCAAATTGGATAAGTTGGTCCTTCTAATAGAATAAGGTGGTTTAGGATAACCCAATTTGAAGGGATATTTTAGAGCTACACAATTAAGGCTCAAGCAGAAAGCTATAATTCAAAGTGGAAAGGGATTGTGATGTAATAGGGTAGAAACTCAACAAATAAGGAGACAGTGGGATTTGGGGTGCAGATCCTTAAGGAGCATAACAAAATCCATATGGAATATTATATTCATAAAGCAGCAGAAAGTCTTCTAAGAGGTATTTTTATACCCTAAACAGACTTAAAAAAAAATTTCCTGAGGTAGATGCCAAATGTTGGATGTGTGATGGGGGAATAAAGAGGCAACTAGGAAGATATGTTTTGGGAGTGCAATGATTTGATAGAATTTAAACATTTAGGTTCATAGGTTCATAGGTTTATACTAGGCTATCTGCCCTAAGGCATTTATAAGCCTAGCCCAAAGTTTTGTGGCTTACGCCACCCCTTATATGAAAAAATACTGTGCCCATTAGTTTGTTCTGCCTCTGTCCAGCAGTGACACAGAGATGATTCCCGGGGTAAACCTACGATCTCCCATCCACAGGTCAAGATTTCTCTTGAACAGAGCCAGCGAGGTGCTCTGCCTCACATGGACCGGGATTTTATTCCACAGCATAGGGAGTCTCTGAGTGATAAATCTATCCCTCCAGCACGTCCTATTTATATCCATGCTAAGGTTTAAGTCGCTTGCTCTAGTGGTTTTGGTGGATTTGGATTTTTTGAGGTGGAGCATGTCCATTAATTCCGGGTTGGACATGGCCTTGTATGTCAGGCACATGTCACCTCTGAGCAGATGGTATGCAGCTGAATAGGGCTGGAGTTTCTTCAATCTGGCAGCATTTTGGAGTCCCTTTATCCTTTTGGTGAGGAACTTTTGGGGTCTCTCCAATTGCTGCAGATATCGGGTGAGATACATCCCGAATGGGGCATTGTACTCGATCATTGGTCTGATAAGTGAAGAGTACAGGGGAACAATGACCTCACTAGATCCGGATGTGAATCCCTTCATGATCAGGTGGGCAATGTAGAAGGTCTTTCTAACCACTTTAGCAACGTGAGTGTCAAAAGAAAGGTCACTGTCAACCTGGGTCCCCAGGTCCCTGATAACCTCTTCTGTGCTTAGTGGATTGCCAACTATATGGTAGCTTGGGGTTACCTTGTTTTTCCCGAAGGGTATGACTATACATTTTTTGGCGTTTAACTTCAGGCCATGGCTCTGGCACCAGCTATCTGTTTCCGTGAGTCCCTTCTGAAGGATATCCGTGTCCGATGCACTTTCCACTATGGCGCCCAGTTTGCAGTCGTCTGCAAACTTTGTCAGCCAAAGTCCTCCCATGTTGGCCTGTACTTCTGAGAAGTAGATGCCGAACAATAGGGGGCCAAGGACCGAGCCCTGTGGGACACCACTTGTGACCGGCTTGGAGTCTGACATAGCGCCAGCAACTCTAACCCTGTGGGTTCTGTCCTTAAGCCAGTTTTCAACCCATCTTGTGACATATGGGTTTACATTTAAGCTGTTAAGTTTTTCTACAATACCCGAGTGGTGTATTGTGTCGAAAGCCTTTGCAAGGTCAAGGTAGGCTGTTTCCTAGAGAATACTTGGTCAGAGATATTGGGTGAGCAAATAGTTGAAACTAAGGAAATGATTCTTTTGAACTGTGACACAGGCTTTGATTTGCTGAGATATAGTAAGGCCTTGTTAATTTAATTCTTGTGACTGCCAAAAATAAGCCATTACTAGAAAATGGAAACCAAAGTCTAAACCAACTGTATTTAAGTACTGAATGTTGTAACAGAGATAAAAGAAATGCAAGTGGGATCTTTGGAAAAGGGAAGGAGCAGATTACATAGAAATAAATGGAAATTGTGGGAAGAATACACGAAGAAGAATGTTCTGGAGGAGGATTAAGGTTTAAGGGAAGGTAGGAATTGAGCAATTTACGTAATATTGAACAGATGATAGTTATACAAAAGAAAGTACAGGTGTGTAAAATCTTACCATAACAGTGGATGTACTTCTCTTTACTGTTGCATTATTCATAACATAAGGGATCTCCTGCCAAGGATAGACCGACATCCGGCCAGTATACCAAAGCCTTTAGTACTTATAGGTGTTGTACGTCACATCTGAATCCCAGCACAAGGCAAATGGCATAAAGTTAACATATG
Organism: Protopterus annectens; assembly: GCF_019279795.1. Taxonomy (NCBI): domain Eukaryota; kingdom Metazoa; phylum Chordata; order Ceratodontiformes; family Protopteridae; genus Protopterus; species Protopterus annectens. The sequence goes on from NC_056743.1 coordinate 241,261,420, forward strand.
AATACACACACCTAGAACTGAAAAAGTCCCAGTAGGAACAGAATGCCCCTAGGGAAATGGAAAAAATGTGCATCCAGAAGGAGAAGAGCCCCACAATTAGTAGGGCAAGAAAGAACAGGCTACAGCAGAGGGGGTATGAGGGAGAGAGTGAATATTGCAAAAGTGAAGAGAGGGGCATCTACTGTTATGGTAAGATTTTACACAACTGTGCTGTGTTCTTCCATATCACTGTTGCAGTATTCCCAACCTAAAGGGGAGTACAAAACTTAAGAGGAAGCCTGGGAGAAGGACAGCAAGGAAGAGCCCTCCAGAAACCCATGCAGGTTACCTCTGGCCCTGAAAATAACACCAAACTTGTAATGCTGATTTGAAAAGACATTTACCATGAAAATAATAACAAAAATAAATGACCTTAATAATCCAGGAAGAGATGCTTTGCTTAGAAATGGCTAAACCCACATACCTGAAATGAAAGGAAACAAAAAGCTGCCCAGATTTGTGAATAACTTTAATTTTACCTAAATAATATATGAGCTATCTATGCAAATCCAAGGTGTGAAGAACCTTCTCAATGGCAGACTGTGGAGAAGGAAAAAAAGAATTAAGATGAATGGACTGATTCAGGGACAACTCGTTAACCACATTGGGCTTAAAGGAAAATATGTATGGCCCTAAGTTAATATGAAGAGACACTCTGTCTCTGTGGAAAAAGTACAGTTGTGTACACTTACCATAAATGTAGATGTTCAAGTGTATTCACTGTTGCAGTCATTACATTTGGGTTATCTGCTTGCAGTAGCCCTCAGTCTGCCTGATTAACAAAGTCTTGGGTCCTGCGTTGGTTGCTGTCCCTTCTTCTATGACATCAGGTCGTCAGGGGTATAAAACATGCAGCCGATGCCATTACATCAGTTTTTCTTGCTCCAGTCAGGTGCCCCCCCCTAATGGGAAGCAATTAAATCTATAAATACAAGGATATACCTCCAACAAAAAAGCAAATACACCAAAAATCTTTTAGAGTATAATAAGTGAGAGTAGAGGTATAGCCAAAAGAAGAAAGGGGGCTGGGGGGAGGGTAACCAGGACTGCAACAGTGAATACACTCGAACATCTACATTTATGGTAAGTGTATACAACTGTACTATGTTCTTCATGTTTCACTGTTGCAGTCATTACATTTGGGTAGATTCCCAAAGCTAAGGTTGGGAGGAAGAATTTAAATAGAATTAGGACTAGCTATAAGGCCCTGCAAGACTGCAGTGACAAAACCAGCTCTGAATTTAGAGAAAATTGGCAAATGATAATGCTTGGTGAAAGTATGTACAGAAGTCCAGGCAGCAGCTTCTAGGATGCCCCTGAGAAAGGCTGTAGAGGTAGATGCAGCCCTGGTTGAATGAAGTCTGATGCACTGTGGGATAGGGTTTCCATGGCGCTTATAGCAGAATTGAATGCAGTGGCCTATCCATTTTTAAATGGTTTGTTTTGAAATAGCTTTCTCCTCTGTCCCTGCAGCAAATGCCGCCAGCAGTTGTTCATATTTCCTTTGAGATTTAGTCCTGTCTAAGTAGGATCTAAGCTGTCTGTGCACATCTAAAGAGTGCAGTATACATTCCCCTTTGTTCTGTGGGTTAGGAAAGAAGGTAGGCAAATGAATGGACTGATTAAGAGCCACACTGGATACCACCTTGGGCATGAAGGAGGGATTGGTTCTGAGGGACACCCTGTACGCATGAAAGATGATGAAAGGTTCCACTGCCATGAGGGCCTGTAATTCAAATACCCTTCTTGCAGAAGTGATTGCTAAAAGGAAAGCTGTTTTCCAGGAAAGAAATGTTAAATATGCAGTAGCAGCTGGCTCAAAAGGAGGAAGAGTGAGTTTCTCCAGGACAAAGTTAAGATCCCAGGCTGGAGTTGGAGCTCTCCTGGGTGGCCTTAAATTTTTGGCCCCTCTGAGGAACTGCTTAAGCAGCGGGTGAGAGAAGAGGGGAGGCTCTGTGCTATAATGATCTGAAATGGCTGAGGCATGAATTTTGATGGAGGAAAAGGACAAGCCCTTATGAAGCATCTCAGTCAAGTATTGTAGAATCTGAGGTAAACTGGGCACTGTTGCTTTCATTCCTCGAGATTGGTTCCAGGCACAGAATCTTTTCCATTTTGCAGCATAAGATTTTCTAGTACTAGGCCTCCTTGCCTCTAAAATGATATCCATCACTGATTTACTGAGGGATGGTGAAGGAGAGATTAGGTAATTAGCCAGGCTGATAGGTTCAGGGTTTGCAGCTGAGGGTGCAGAATCTGGTTCTCCTGCTGAGACAGCAGGGAAGGAATCTGAGGCAGTTGCCATGGAGCCAAGCATGACACACTGCGCAAGAATGGGTACCAGTGTTGGTGAGGCCAGTCTGGTGCAATTAAAATTGTCCTTGGCTTGTCCTGTTTGATCTTTAGTAGTACCTTGGAGAGCAGAGGCAGAGGAGGAAAGGCATAAACTGAAGGATAGAGCATCCACTTTCCAAGCTAGCTTGTGGGGAATCCTTGTGCAACATTTGTCCAACTGATGGTTCTGGGGGGAGGCAAACAGGTTATATCTGGGGTCCCCCATTTGCTTGTCAACATGTTGAAAATCCTTGGTTCCAGTTTCCACTCATGTGGGTCCATGAGGTTTCTGCTTAGTCCATCTGCCAGTGTATTTAGTTTTTCTGGCAGGAATTGAGCTTGTGGATTCACTTGGTAGCTCAAGGCTGTGTTCCACAATGCCATGGCTAGTCTGCAGAGGGAGTAAGAATGTGTACCTCCCTGCTTGTTTATTTACCACATGACAGTGGTGTTGTTTGTCTTTACCATTAGTTGTCCTGGAAGAATGTGGTCCTTGAAGGTTGTCAGAGCATTCTGTACAGCTAAAATTTCCTTTTGATTTATGTGTAGGTGCATTTGACTTGGGTTCCATTTGCCCTGAATGCACTTCCCTGCCAGGTGAGCCCCCCATGCATAGTCTGATGCATCTGTTGTTAGGATTTGGGCAGCAGAGGGTAATATGAATGGTAGTCCCCTGTTTTGGTGGCAGGCCTCTGCCACCAAAGGAACTCTAGGCGTAGGCAAGGTATGATAGGAATCCTTACTTCTAGATCCTGTGAATGTTGACACCATAGGCTTTTGAGATACCATTGTAGTTTCCTCATATGCATCCTTGCATATGGAATTAGAAGAATACAGGAGGTCATGAACCCCAAGGCTTGCAGTATTTGCCTTGCAGATAGCTGGGTTTTTGTGGCCACTTGTTTGAAGTAAGTTGTCAAATGAATCTGTTTCTCTGGCGTGAGGAAAGCCATCTGGGAAGTTGTATTCAAGCTTGCTCCCAGGAATATAATTTATTGGCAGGGTACCAGGTGGGATTTATTTTTGTTTATGGTGAACCCCAGACAAGTCAGTACCCTTTGAACAAAGGCCAGGTGATTCAAAAGAATGTCCTTGCTTTCTGCCTGAATTAGACAATCGTCCAGGTATGGGTATATTTGAATATTTCTTTGCCTCCAAAATGCAATGACTGGAGCTAGGCACTTTGTGAATACCCTGGGCACAGTAGATAAGCCAAAGGGCAGTGCAGAGAACTGATAATGCATGTAGCCTGCTTTGAAGCATAGGTATCTTCTCCAAGACTCCCTGATAGGGATGTGCAGCTATGCTTCTTTTAAGTCTAGTGTTGCCAACCATGCATCCTTGCCTAGCATAGGAAGCAGCTGGTGAAGAGTCAGCATTTTGAATTTTGGAATCACTAGAAAGGTGTTTAGAATAGAAAGGTCCAGGATAGGACGCCATGTATTGCCTTTTCTGGGTACCAGGAAAAGTCTTGAATAGAAACCTTGTCCCTTTTCCTCTTCTGGTACCAACTGAATAGCTTCCATGTTTAAGAGAGAGAGTACTTGATTTTGGGCCTCTCCCCACTGATTTGGGGGTAGATCTGGCCACCCACTTGGTGTTGATAACGTGTGGAAATTAAATCTGTATCCTCGAGACACTATATTTAAAATCCATTTGTCCTGGGTAATGAGTTCTCAGTTTTTGGCCTGCAAACCAATCTTTCCGCCTAAAGGAGCATTCAGTTGGGAAGTGCTTGGAAGTTTTAAAAGCAAGGCATTGAGACAGTTTTCCATAGGGGGAGTCTTACTACTCCGAGGTTTGGGTGCGGAAACCCCCCACTGCCTAGTCTTGTGTTTCCCTTGGGACTGAAACCTGGGGTTTCTGCTGTGTCTGGGTTTGACTTGAGAAAACCTGGAAGGGGCTGGAAAGGACCAATTTTTAGAGGGCCAGTGCCTACTAAATCTAGGAGGCTGAACTTGTAAGAAATATTTAACAGTTTGCATAGATTTAGCTTTATCTTCCATCTTTTTAAGGACTTCCTCAGCCTTGTTGCCAAACAGGCGGTCCTGATTGAAGGGAGCATCAAACAATTTAGCTTTAACATGATCAGGCAAACCTTGTTCCTTAAGCCAAGCATGCCGTCTGAGCACAGACCCAGTAACAGCAGCCCTGCAAGAGGCCTCTAATGAATCAAATCCACATTGCAAAGTATGTTTTCCAACCTATTCAGCAGAATGCATTAAATCCTGTAATTCTTTATTTTCAGCACAGTCAGGAATTAACATAATTTTCTGTTTAAGCAATCCAATAACATGTTGTTAATACTTTAACATATGAAACTGGCAGTTTAAAGCCCTAACGGCCAAGGTTTCAGAAGTGTAAACTTCCTTACCCCATCTATCCAGCGCCCTGGAGTCTCTATCAGAGGGGGTAGGATTTTTAGCAGTAGAAGTCTTAATGCCCTTGGGTCCCTGTGAAATAGTCTCTGGATCCACAATAGGATTTTTTAAAAAGGAACTTGTGAGAATCAAGAACCCTGTAATATCTGTCAGGTTTTTTGGGAGCAGGAGGCAAAGAATCAGGGGCCAAACTAGATTCTGAAAAGGCATCATCAACAATGTCTAGTACAGGAGGGATAGCTAAAGGCCTATGCTGAGGCAGGAGTAAGAAATCCCTAAGCCTCTTTTTTGAATCAGAAAAATCCTGGCTTTCCCAGTGGAAATGCTCCCTTAGAGTATGTAATGTCTCACCAAAAGAAAAATTCTCTGGAGGGGAAGCAGACGGAATAGAGTCCTCTGCATCAGAATTCTCATAAGTAGATAAGGGGAAATCTAGATCATCAGAAGAATCAGAAAAATCAGAATCCTGTTCAGAAGATTCATAAACAACTTCAGTCCTAGGTGTCTTAGAAGGGGGAGGTTGGCTTCCCCTGATTAGAGCTATAAGATCTTTAGCCATTCTTATCATTTGTTTTTTAGCCATAGAGGCCTGAGCATGTGGCCTGGGCATCGGTTTCTTAGGCATGGTTCGAGATTTTGGCCTATATGAAGAAGGAGGCATCGGTTTAATATGCAAGTCCATAGGCCTGAATACACCCTCAGAAGCTGGTGCCTGCACAGCGGCTCCAGACCCATCCAAGGTAGAGACATCCGTAGGTTCCACGGTTGAAGCATCTCAGACTTGAATGGGTCTCAGTAGAGGCCTGCGAGTCAGAAGTAGCGGGTATTAGGGGCTGCGAAAGCACCTCACTGAGTACCGGCGAACTGGCGACTGGCTTAGGAGAAGCGTTGTCAGCAGCTTTGGACCTCGATGGCCTGTATTTGTCTTTATCTTTGTGTTTTTTCGGAATCCCGGTAGTTGGATGGCTAACCGATGACATTTCTGGATAATTAAACTGAGAACCAAAATATTTAGAAGCGAAAACATACCGACGATGGATAGAGCTCTAATTAAATAAAGCACAAAACCGACAGCAAGGTACGTCGTGGTCAGGGCCTAGGCAAGGAATACAGTATGAATGAAAATCTTTGTGAGGTATTTGCTTTCCACAAGTAATGCAATTATTAACTTTTACTGACATCGGTAAGGAGCAAGAAAAAATTTCCCCAACAGGGTACTTAACTTTAGTTGAAGACTTCGGTTCTGAAACTCGAAAACGAAAATTTCAGGAGTCGGCCGACCGGCACTTGCAAACTGCTTCTGCTTCAGGCACCACACGGCAAGGAAGACTAATGTAATGGCATCGGCTGCATGTTTTATACCCCCGACGACCTGATGTCATGGAAGAAGGGACAGCAACTGATGCAGGACCCAAGACTTTGTTAATCAGGCAGACTGAGGGCTACTGCAAGCAGATAACCCAAATGTAATGACTGCAACAGTGAAACACAAAGAACATCTGAGAAAAGATGAACAGCCATGAGAGCCTAAAGTTCAGACACTCACTTGGCTGAAATGAGAGCCAAAAGAAGAACAGTCTTCCAAGTACAATATTATAAGGAATCTGAAGAAGCAGAATCAGAAGAGTTTGATTAAATTTTTCAAGTACAAAACTGAGGTCCCAGGAAGGCGGAATAGGCTTCTGGGAGTTCTGATATGAAGGATGCCTTTAAGAAATTACTTAACCTCAAATCTATTGGCCAGAGGAGGAGTCAAGGGAAGACAAGGAGGGAGTGCTGACAGGTGAACTTTAACTAAAGAATATGCTATCTTAGCATGGAACAGATCACACAAATAAGCGAGAACCAGTGGCACCTCCACAGACAGGGGATCCTGATGGTGAGAGAGGCACCAGGCAGAAAATCTTTCCCATTTTGACATATATGATTTCTTGGTAGTGGGTTTCTTGGCCTCCTGCAGAACCTTAAGCACATCCTCAGAAAAGAGGTGCCTAAAAGGGATCAAAACCCTGTCACCTACAGTGTCAACTGAAGAGTGGAGAAGTGAGGATGGATAAGAGACCCTTGTCTTGCATGATAGATCTACCCGGTGAGATAAGTTGTCATGACTGTTCCTGGCCTAGTGATTAAGAAGGTGAGCCAATGCTATCTGGGCTAAAAGGGAGTCACTAGCAAGATTTTGTGATAGTTCTGCCTAATCCCTGTGCAAGACTCATGGTAACACAAGAAGGGGAGGGAAGGCATACAGGAACATCCCATTCCAAGGAAAATACAGGGCATCTACTTTCCAAGCCAGAGGACGTGGGACTCTGGAACAGAATAGAGGAAGCAGTCTGTTCAGAGTGGAGGCAAAAATATCTACCCAAGTAATACTCCACCGATGTACAATGTCCAGTAACACATCTCTGTGAAGCATCCATTCATGAGCGTGTGTGCTGGACCTGCTCAAAGAGTCTGTCACTAGACTGTGTTTCAAGGGGAAAGTAAACTGTCCGAAGAGTCACTTGATACTGGACAGCTAGATCCCAGATCTGAAGAGCTAGTCTGCCAAGAAGATAGGATCTTGTACCCCCTTGTTTACTGACATACCACATCATTGTGGTATTGTCTATGAAAATTTTGAGAGGCCTAGGATGAAACAGGGAATGAAAAGCATGAACATTTAGAAGCAGAGTCCTCATCTCCTTTATACTGATGTGGTCCAACCTTTCCATAAAGAGGCCAGAGACCCTGATCATTGAGAGAGGGCCCCTATCATTGAAGAAGGCCCCTATCCCCTGTTTGAGGCATCTATAAAGAGCTCTCAAATCAGGACTGAAGCTTGTAAAGGAAACCCCAGTTTGAGAGAAGGTTGATGACTCCATCAGTGAAGCTCGAGCTTGAGATAGGAAAAGAAGGGTACCAAGAAGTCCAGGGATGGCAATGTTGGAGCCACACTGACTTCAGGTACCACTGAAGCTTTCTCATCTGGAGCCTAGCCAATGTGAGCAAGGGTATGGTAGCAGCCATTACCCTGAGGACCTGAGAAATTCCCTTGCTATGACAGAAGGCAGAGGAAGAGACTGAAAAAAAGACAGTGAGAGTCAGGGACCTGGGGCAGGTAAAGATGTAATGGGAAGGTCTGAAGCCGCACCAGAGGAAAATATGATCCTGAGAAGGAGTCAGAATTGATCTCTGGAAGTTTATGGTTAACCTCAGACTCTGTAACAGGGAAATGGTAAACGTGAGATCCTGATGTAGAGTATCCAGGGAAGACATTTGAATGAGAAGATCATATAGGTAGGCAAAGATCTGAACTCCTCTCATCCTGCAAAAGGCAATGACAGGAGCAAGGCATTTGGTGAATACCCTTGGTGCAGAAGAGACACCAATGGGCAAAGCAGAGGACTGAAAATGCAAGGAAGAAACAGAGAAATCTAAAAATTTCCAGAAAAGGGAATGAATGGAGATGAAGATCAGATCTTTGAGATTCAGAGAGACCAGAAAGGCCTGGGGTAGAAGAAGGGGAAATAAAGTCTGAAGAGGCAACATTTGAAAGGAACAAATGTTAAGAAAGGTGTTGAGCTGGGAAAGATCTGTAATTGGTCTCCAACTGCCCTCCTTTCTGGGAACCAATAACCCCCCCCCCCAGCATGAGGCACAGCTTAAATTGAGTCCTGGACCAAAAGAGAATGGAACACCTCTGGGAAAAGAGGAAGATGTTCCTGAGGAGGTTGATGGATGCACAAAACTGGAGGAAGGTATTTCCAAACCATAACATATCTCTGGCAGACAATGGGCAGAACCCAAAAGTCTGTTGTGATCTTTATCCAGATTGGAAGAAACAGGGAAAGAAGGAGGGAAAAGAGAACATGGCTGAGTGAAAGGGCAAGTAAATTGTCTAACAGAACTCGTTTACCCTGAAAAACAAGTTCCTGTGAGGTAGAGGTTTGAGAGACTTAGCAGGAGGCACATGTCTAGAAACCTTTTTTCCCCTGGGCGGACAGTGATATCGCCTACAAACAAAAGTAGATTTGGAGGGATAATTCCTCTGAAACTCAGGAATAGAAAAAACAAAAATATGTTTCAAATCCTGCAAGGCTTTACCCTTATCCTAGAGAGACCTGAAAGTTTAGCAGAAGCAGCAAAAAGATTTTTATTATCCAACCTAGCATCCCACGGTTTGGCCTTAATGTCATCAGAAAAAGCATGAAGATAAAGCCAGGAGTAATGCCTCATAAATGAACCAAAGGCAGCAGCCATGGAGGAGTCATTAGCTGCATTTGATAGAGTGGTGAGCAACTTGAGAAATACAGCCCAACAGGGAAAGGGCAGACGCCTTCTCCTCAGAATCAGGTAGGTCAGAATCCACTTTGGACACCTGAGAAAGGAGGACCAAAAGATAGCTGGTCAGATGAGTCTGGTAGCAGATGGCTCAAAAGGATAAAGTGTCAGCAGTGTAAACCTTTTTTCTCAGCCTCTCCATAGCACTACTACCATTTTCTGAAGGGAGAAACTTGGTAGAGGGCAAGATTTTGGATGGCTTGTCAAAAGAGACAAACTCTACAGAAGAGTCAGCAAAAGGGTATTTATAAAGGAAGTTATATTCATCAAGCATCTTGTAAAATCTATCAGGTTTCTTGGGTGCAAGGGGCTGAGAATGAGAGGCTGCTGAAAAAGGTATCCAGGAGGGCAACCACAACATGAGGAAAGGCCAAAGGCTTAGGAGGCTCCATTTGGAGGAGCTTATAATACCTTTTCTGAATGTCAGAGACTTGAGAACAATCCCACTTAAAAAACTCCATCATGTGGGCAATAATATCACCAAAGGAGAGTTCGTCCAAAAGGGAATCTGGACTAACAGAATCCTCTTCCTCTGAACCATAGTCCAAAGAGGAAGGAATCTGAGAAGAGTAAGCCGGAGACTCTCTCGAAGAATCCAGATCCTCAGCTGAAGAATCTAGTTCCCAGAGTCTTTTAAGAGGAGTGGAAGACCAGGGAGGGGCAGGCACATACACCACTTAAGGAGATTTTAAAGCCAGTAAAGCATTAAATAACCCCCATGTAAAATCCTGACATTCAAATTGGGGATCCTCAACTACAGTGGAAATATCCTTCATTTTCTGTTTCTTTTTCTGTGAGACATCTATACCAAACACTCTTGTAAGGTCAGACCCCTGATGACATTCAATAAGTGAAATAGGAATCTCCTCCCTAACTAAGATCTGTGGAATCTCCCTCGGTCCCACAGATATAATCAGATGATGCTCCCCTCAACATCAGGAGCAGATATTTGTAAAGCCTCAGAAGTCCTGTGAGAAGTCAGATCCATGCCAGCCTCCGAAGGGGTCATGGCAGAGGAATCCAAGGCAACCACCAGATGAACTTCTATGCTTTCATTGCCTTGACAGAGACATCTGGGGGAAGCTGGACAGCAGCTGTATCAGACCTAAGTTTTTTTTGGCCTTTTTCTCTTCTGATGACTGACCCTCGGGAGAGGAAGATTTTGCCATAGCACCTTGAGCCAACAGCTTAAGAAATTGGTTTTCAAGGTACATAGATTAAGAAGACAGACAACTATGTAGGTTATTAGAGATGAAAGCCTAGTAGATAAAAGACTGTGTATGGTCATGGGAAGCGTCCAAACAGAAAAGACACTGGTCATTATGGGGAAGCTATCTCCTATACTAACATTTTCCCTTTCTGCGTGACACGAACCCAGCAGCACTAAATAAAAAGAAAGATAAGAAGAAACTCCAGTGGGGCTCTTATCTGAAATACGGCTTGGTAAGCAGCACAGCAGAAGGGCTGGCAGCAAAGAAGTTCTGAGTATGCGCATCCATATGTCACCTTTATGCTCTACTTCTTGTGCAGGGAGCGTATGTGTGAGGTATGATGGCTATAAGTACTAAAGGCTTTGGTATGCTGGACAGACATTGAGCTATCCCTGGCAGGAAATACCTTCGGTTATGAATACTGCAACAGTGATATGGAAGGATATGATATGTAATATATGATTTATGTAACTTGGAATAAGTTAATATGTTTTTTTTTCTTTTATGTTTGCCTGCATCTTGCCTGTGTTATATGTGATAATTTAATAAAGCTGTTAAAAATAAAATGAATACATAAAAGAAAAACAGCTTTGGCATGAAGTGGTCAAATGCCAAAGACTTGATACTGAGAATGGCCTTAAGGTGATCAGGTCAAACCCTGATACCATATCCTCAATGCTGGGCCCCCCAGTGTCTAGGCAGCCTTGGCACCAGTGGAGTGAGAGTCAAGGCTGCCAGAACCAAAGATATCAATGCCAAAGCAGCAAGAAGTTCTGTCACCTGTAAAACAGACTGTTCTAGAATGATGGAAACAAACTCCAACTTTTAATGGTGCTTCTGGTACCTCGGCAAACATAATTTTTTGCAAGGAATGTTATTTTGTTTAAGCGTTACCTTGATGATTTAATTTTTATATGTTTCAAGAAGGCTTCTTTAAAGGGGGCTGATATGGTTTCCTTCCCTTGTGGAAGATGTAGAGTATGTTCTAGTGTTAAGAACATTTCAGGTAGAAAAATTAATGGTAAATTATTTCATTCCATGAGAAGGTTTTCATGTGTTTCTTGTTGGGTGGTTTACATTGCAGGGTGAGTGTACTCCTGTGAGGTGGTATGTTGGACAGACAAAATTTACAGCAAAAGTTAGAATTCTTGAACATCTGGGACATAATAGAAATAGGAATTTGGATACCCCAGTAGCTGAACAATTTATAAATGCACATGGGGTTCTGATGTTACTTTCTTCTTTAGTGTGTTGGCTACACCTTTTCTTGCTAGGGCTGGGGATAGTTTAGCTAGTTTGTTAAAAATGGAAAGCAGGTTCATTCCAAATTATAATACTTTAAAACCTAAAGGTATGAATCTAGATGTTAGTTTAAATGTATAAGTCATAATATTGTTTATATGTTTTTTGTAACTTATTGTATATGGAAAAAATATTTTACCCTTTTAAGGGTATGTTTGTTAAGCAGGTTCTTGTAGTAGATTATTGGGTGATGAGATGTTTGTTTAATTGGAGCAGTTTGACATACAATGGGAATGGCTGGTGGCTTATGTTATTCCTTGAAGACTGTTTGCCAAGGTACCAGAAGCACCCTTAAAAGTTGAAGTTTGTTTCCAGTGACTGCCTTCTGAGTGTAGTTCTTGAATATTTTGTGTTGCTATGTGTTTGGATTTGTTCTACATCATGTCTTTGGAAGGAGCATCTGCTGTTCCTGGTATTTTCAGGGTGGATACTAGTATGGAGCCGGCTGGTAACAAGGTATTTTTCCAGGACTGGTTGCAATAAAGGAAAGACAAACTGGCATGTATGGATCCCTGGACTGGTTTAAATCTAGGGGATTTTCACAGTCGTTTTGAACAGTTAGAAAAATATATGGTGAAGGAACTGACTTTATTCTATAATACTACATTGTTGGACAAGTATCTGGAATTGAATATTACCCCTAGGGCTCTCTGTGTAGATAAACTACCTGCCTACGACTTTACTGACGGTGAGGCTGATTTACTGGAGGAGTGGAAGCAACTTTCTACTCACTGTACTCTTATTTGGCTAAAAATTTTGGTCAAAAGGAACCAGAGACAGTATGAGAAGGTTTGTAATACATTGAGGAGTTACAGAAGGTGTTGGACAAGAAAAGAGTTGAACAGCCCTTTCTTGAGTGTATGAAGGGGATTAAAGTCTGTTTGGTTAAGGTTCAGAAAGAGGTTGTGGATCAGAAGAAAAATAAACTCAACCATGATATAACAGACTTTGGTAAAGATCAAATATTCCTATGACAATGAAAACCAGGAAGAAGAGGATGGGCTATCACCAGAGCCACTGGGGATAGGTTGTTCACATCATGTGACTCTTCAGTCTCATCTGGATCTGAAATGCAGGCTGGGAAGAAGAATGTTTCATTTGAGGGCATTAGGCAACTAAATGAGACAGTACAATCACTGCAGAAGGATTTTCAGTCCAAGAAGAGAGGCCAGAGTCGGAAAAATCATGGGGGCAGGAGGAAATAGTGAAAATTAAGTTTTTTGGTGATTTAGTGAAGAAGTTGCTGTGGACATACCTTGGGTGGCATATAGTAAGTATTTTGATAAACAAACTGTGACTGGTGTTTGTTTTTGTAGTAAAAATGAAGAAAATAGGGTATGTATGCCTGGTCAGCTGCATATTATAAACTTGTCAAATGCCACCATTACTAAAGATCTTGAAAATTTGTTGCTAAAGGGAAGCAAGTTTGTTCCTACTTGTTTTCCATCTTTGGCAGATGTTATTTTGGACATTAAAAAGTTTTGTAGAAAACTGTATTTATGATTGTATTTTGAAGGAAAACAAGCACTTGTTGAAACTGATAATGTTGAAATGTTTGATACTGAAGATTCATTGCTTGACATGTCTATATATGAAAATGAATTGGTAAATATTTTTTCTGAAAATGAAGGTGAAGGGGAAGCAGGGTATTTTACTGGTTATGGAAAATTAAAAGTGCCTCATTTTTACTATTCTAGTACTTTCATTCCCCCTAAATGTTCTAACATTGTTCAAAGTTTTGAAAGGGTATTATGTAAAAAAGTGGAACTTGAATACAATAAGTTTGTTAGATCTAGAAAAGTGCATCTTATCTAGGGGTGATTGGGATACTTTGAAGTTATGTAGAAGTTCAAAATGTGATGTTACATTTTGTCAGACTGACAAGGGAGGGGAGGGTAACTGGGTGTTGTTTACCAAGGAGAAGTATGATAAAATGGCGTTTGATTTGTTAGCTGGTCCAGAATATGAAAAAGTGGCAAACAACCCCAGGAAACATTAAAAGAGTAAGTTAAGAGAAATTTTAAATAAAGGGGAAATACTTGTTGTTTTTCAGAGAGGGATTTACGTAAGTTGTATGTTAAACATCCCAAAGACCATATTTTTATGCCATCCCTAAAGTGCACAAGAATCTAAATGACCCCCCTTGGTAGACCAGTTGTGGCAGGTGTGGGGTCATTCATGCAAAATATTGGGATGTTTTTGGATTTCCATTTAAAGAACTTTCTATCTAAAATTCCTTCCCATATTAAGTGTACTGCTTCTATTTGTCAAGAAATGAAGAAAATTCAGTGGTGTAAAGATTTCTACTGGGCTACAGTAGATAATAAAGCTTTATACACTAATTTTAAAAGAAGGTGGGGAATAGAAGCAGTTCTTTGGATGTTAGGGGAGGGACCACATACAGCCTTTCTTGTGCAAGTATTGGAATTTTGACTAATGCATAATTATTTTTGTTTTGGGAGTGATTATTTTTTGCAAAAAGAAGGCACAGTGATGGGGCTTCTTTTGCCCCCATCTATGCTATTATTTCCATGGCCTTTTTTGAGAATAGATTTATTTATTCTACAGAATATTTTGCAATGAATGTTATTTTGTTTAAGCGTTACATTGATGATTTAATTTTTATATGTTTCAAGAAGATTTCTTTCCAGGGGGCTAATATGGGTTCCTTCCCTTGTGTAAGATGTAAAGTATGTTCAAGGATTAAGAACATTTCAGGTACAAAAATTTATGGTAAATTATTTTATTCCATGGGAAGGTTTTCATGTGTTTCTTGTGGAGTGGTTTATATTGTAGGGTATGGGTGTACTCCTGTAAGGTGGTATGTTAGACAGACAAAACATATAGTAAAAGTTAGAATTCTAGAGAAAATGTATGGTAAAGGTTAGAATTCTTGAACATCTGGGACATATTAGAAATAGGAATTTGGATACCCCAGTAGCTGAACACTTTGCACATGGGGGTTCTGATGTTAGTTTCTTCTTCAATGTGTTGGCTGCACCTTTTCTTGCTAGGGTTGGGTTTTCGTTTTAGCTAGTTTGTTAAAAATGGAAAGCAGGTTAATTCTAAATTATAATACTTTAAAACCTAAAGGTATGAAACTAGATGTGAATTTAAATGTATAAGTTATAATATTATATATGGTGTTTTGCAACTTATTGTATATTGAAAATATTTTACCCCTATTTTAAGGGTATGTTTGTTTAAGCATGTTCTTGTAGTAGATTATTGGGTGACGAGATGATTGTTTAATTGGAGCAGTTTGACATAAAATGGGAATGGCTGGTAGCTTATTTTATTCCTTGAAGGCTGTTTACCGAGGTACCAGAAGCACCAGTAAAAGTTGGAGATTATTTCCAGTGACTGCCCCCTGAGTGTATTTTTTGGATATTTCGTGTTGCTGTATGTTTGGATTTCTACTAGAATGATGCCCAACTCTGAATCTCCCAGAGATAAAACAGTTCTTGAGGAAGAAGCATGAGAGGTCATTGCAGTGGGAGGTCACTCAAATATTTAACTAAGGCCTGCATCAAGTGATCCCGGTCAATAAGGAGAGGGTGGACTCCTGACAGACCTGGAATAGCTAGAAAAAAGACCTGAATATGGACTTGACTCCAGATATTTAGAGAGCTCCTTCGCAAAGGAAAATCTGCCTACTAGTTTCCTAAGAGAAAGGTCAGAGGTTGGAGTGATTTCTATTTGGGAGTCCCTTGAAGGAGATTGCTTAGAAGGGGGCTTGCACAACTCTAACAGGTTGGGGCTTCATCCAAGCTGTTTGAGTGAAACAACCCTACTTTCAAACATAGCCTACTCTTGCTTCTTTTTCTCTTTTCTTTATTGCCCTTATCCATCTGTTTGGTTTCAATTAAAACAGTAAGCCTGATAATATTAACTTGTTTATCCATTTCTGGAGAGTGCTTTGTCCAAAAGGCTTTACATATGTCACAAGCTCATGAGAGATGTTCTGGACCCAGGGACACCACATACAAATCATGCATGTCCTGGGTCGAAACTTGTGGCCACAGCTTCCACACTTTTTGAATTCCAAGGCCTTATCCATGTTAAGTAGTCAACAGGCACAGTAACAGCAAATAAGCAGTCTGTGAAAGATAGAATTACCATAGTACACCTAAACAACTAAACCAAATTAAGACAGTAGCAATACGCTACAGATAATAACAGAGAGGAGAAAAAGTTCTAATTAACTGAGTGCACAAATGTGACAGAAATCACAACACACACGCTATGCTTAACCACCTTACTGGAAGCAGGATGGGTTTATAGAAGGGTATTCCTTTTGTTTTCTTTTTTTAACTTCTATAAGAAATGTAAACTAGAAAAAAACATATAGCTAGCTTCACAAAAAAGACAAAAGCAGCATGACATCACTCTTGCCATCAGCCTGTAGAGATCAGAGTCTGATTGCAATGACAAATGAAATCTGAAGTGCTAGGGCTGGAATGATGCACTGTGGGAGTTAGTGGAAGAGCTCAGGCTTTGAGAGAGAAGTCTGACTACTAGTTCAGAGTTGCCTGCAATTCCCAGTCCAGGAGTTTGAAGGGAACAGAGTGATTTCAGCAGGATTTATTGTTTCTTCATCAGTTTTCATAAATGTCTGGGCAAAAATAGCAGTCATACTTCACAGTGGCTATGACTGGAGCACAGTGCTATGGCTTTTGCTGTCAGATTTATTACTACTTTCCTCAGACTGAATTATTTTTCTTAATAACGTTACACCTATTTATCATTATCATTCACTCACTTTATAGGAGGAGTCCTTGTAATTAGAACATATGAGGTCTAGTATTTATAGACCTCTTATTGTGTAAAACAAGGATCCACTCCTCTTGCTAACTAATGATATGATTTTTGAAGACCAATAATATGACTATGAATTTTTGCAACATGAAAGTTACAAACACTGGCTCACTTGTGAACTGGCAAATTTGCTTTGTTTCCTATCCTAGACAAGCATTATTTTTCCTGAGTAAAGTACAGTCACCATATCTGTAAAAGAATGCAGATGAAATATATCCATGTCTTCACAAATGCCAGAAAAGCAACCAAGATGAGACCTATACTTGTGTCAGTAAGAGCTTTCATATTTCAAGAGTCAGTAAGGAAGGAAGGAAGGACTAAAAGTGATAAAGCAAATTTGTGCTTTGGAACTTACAAAGGTGTCACTGCAACAGTAAAGTCCATGGTGTGCTTAAGGAGAAAATAAAAACATCAACTGTTTAGAATTAGTTTTGTCAGGTGATTGAAATGATCTTGAGGCACACCTTTCAACTGTCCAGAATTTTGCAGAACATCTCTGGTTTGGTCTCACATTTTTGTCTTGTCCTCCATAAAATATTTTCTGGTAAATCTCTCAGGGTAACTGACAGGCAATAATGCCAGATATTCTTTTATTGTTCAAAAAATGCAAATTGATGCAAACCCTGTTGTTTTATTATCTTTAAGTGAAACAGAGTAATATTTAAAAACTGTACCTGATTTGGGCCCTTTGTCTCGCCATTATTCTTGGCTTTGTCCAGAATTCTCAAGCAAAGTTGTTGAGAGCTATTCCCTGAGGTTGGGAGACAAAACTCATTTAAGATAATCTGTGTGGACTCGATACAGTTTTCAGGTTATAAGAGAAACAGACTATGCAGGAGCAGGCAGATTCATAAATAAAAAATGAAAAGCAGGTACCTGGAAGGTCTGGGCACAAGGGCGCGCACCACCCCCCTTTTTAAAGTCATTGTACATCCTTGGCATGAAACAAAAAAAAAAAGGAAAACAAAACACACTTCTCTTTTGTAGAAATTGGAAAATGTACAGCCAAAAGAGTACACTTTTCCATTCCAAATGAGTCAAGGGAGAGATTTTTCTTTATCAGTAAGTTTTGCAGACCTTTTATTCCCCTGAACTCAAATGAAAACTGGTTGTGTTTAAAAGGAACAGAGATGTCAACGAAATGCACATACACACACTCTAGAAAGAAGGCTACAGATGAACAAATGTCATCACATAGTGCACCGATTGTGCATCTGTTAAAGTACGTCATCATTGTTGGCACTGAAAAGTAAAAAAAAAAATATCTGCCTTCTTTAAATAGGAAGTGCAAACAATACGGTTGTGCAGTGAACTATGTACTTTGCTCTGTTGAGAGTACTTAAAGTACAGTCAACATAAAGTAACCAAGAACTGTGTGTGCAACTTAAAAACATAATAATAATAATAATAACAATAATAAAACTTTTCTCATTTTCATTGTTGAATTCAGTAAAATCAGAGTGAGGTGGCAATTATAGATGGAGATGGACTGATGTCTGAATTAATCGATCCAATGTTGTGATCAGATGTGTATCTCTTTCAGGAAGGAACTGTTGTCATTGCTTGGCTAGCACAAGTTCCCTTGCTTGTTTTAAAATTTGGACCCATTTCTATACCTTTTGCTGTCTAATACATTTCAGTTGTGGAAACAAAGGTGTAGGAGTGTAGTCGCCCCAATGGTAACTATGACTGGCATTGTGGTAAGTCAGCAAACGTCATCAGAGTTGTGTTATAAGCCTGCTCTTTTTTTCTGCTTAAAGATAGGAGGAATGTAGCACATACTGGCATAGCAAAATAGTTTACTAAACCAAAACGCTGTAAAATCAGATTTCAAAGCCATGCGTCTGGAGCGTTTCTCCCCAGGCCTCCGCTGAAAATAGGCTCTGTCCTAGTCAGACTTTCCCGGTTAAATATTAAATAAATAAATAGCACATGGCTAAATGAAAGGAGTTGTGCCATTGTACAACAATGCCAGAAAAAAAGTCATTATTGTACTAAGTGCTTTCCTCTTACAAAAATTGATAAAACTTCAACAGATTATGTAGTGGTTCCTGTGATTTCCTTTTCAGTGTATATATATTTTTTCATTTTAGAAATCTATCATCAGAGTAGAGTCGGTGCAATGCAGAAAGGGTTGTTTAGTACATGTAGTCATATCAACTTCCTTAAATACTTTATTCTTTCTCCTCACAGCATAATGCCTTGCAAAGGAAAGGCATGTAAAAGCAAGTTCTCCTATCTTGCATCTGACCTGCCGTAAGCAACCATGCCTTGCATGATGCAATGAATCATATAAATTGTGTTGGTGGCCAAGCAGGGACTATCAGAATATCAGATGCTGGACAACTAATATGATATGTGATGCCCAGAAGCATTCTGCCTACCCAACCCAGGAGGGCAAGGCAATGGGAGGCAGTCTGTCAGATCAATTACTGTTTAATGAGAAGTAGGAGTGTCCTGTCTTTCTGGATGAGGAATTGGAAGGTTCAGCATCACATGTTTGGGTGCTGGACCTTAGCACAGCTCCTAGAATCTCCATCACAGATGCCCCAGGTGTGTATCTGTAAGCTTGTGAAGAATGCATGCTGCTTAACTGTGTAGTACAGTGCATATCACTAAATGCATTTTTCTTTATTAGGTAGGAAAAAAGGACTTCAGACAGAAAGCACTTACACAAGGTAAGTTCTATCTTATGTTTTCTACAAATATAAGCCATGTTTATTATTTCTTCACTAGTAGCAAATTAATCGTGCCAGGTCTTATTAATTGAGGGTATTTTCATTCGGCATTTTCACAGTTGAAGTACTATCTGACACCTCCTCTTGTGACAATGATATGGGTAAACAGCTGGCATGGTCAAGGTGCATGGTATGTGTGTTATAGGTGTGCATGATGATTTTTGGGACTTCATGTCCCATATGTTGGACACCACAGACATGATTTGTCACTACCTGGTACAACTAAGGCCATCCTTTAGTTACGGGTTGCATGCCAGGTGTGTGTCTCATAGCCACTTCACATCTACCAATGTGGACATGGGAGGCTTATGTCAGGCACACAGACTGACAACAGTTCAACCTCACTGGCTACTGAGTAGGGAAATGAGGCAACTGAGGACATCTAGACGCATAGGGCTTGTGCCACTGCCATGTCTGGTATGGCCAATTTCTATTGTTGATGCAGCATACCTACCTCTGGGCAAGGGCTCATTATTACCTGTGGTAATCCAGGGAGAAGCAGCTCATATGGATGGGGGCATGCAAAGATGCCTGCACTTATCCTGTAAGTGACCTGAATCTGTCTGTAAGATACCAACGCAGTGCTGCAACATCTACTGAGGCTGCATTCCAACAGACATGCACACATCCTACAGTACCTAGTTACACACCCCCACACTCACACAGTATGACAGAATAGCATGTACACATTCCATAGTACCCACTTACACACACTCTCTCTCTCTCTCTCTCTCTCTCACACACACACACACACACACACACACACACACACAGTGGCAGCATCCCCCCTCTTAGAACAAGGAATATTAGGTTCTAACCCAAGTCACTTCATACACATACTCTGCACAAAGCTGATTACAGTTAGAATAGCATGCACACATTCCACAGTACCAGTTACACACACACATACACAGTGTGGCAGTTAGAGTAGCATACACACATTTCCCTGTACCTCCCTTCCCCATGACTGTGGAAATGATAATAACTGTGCCTTGCCTCTTGTAATTTGCCACTTGTGTGCCTGTGACTGATGCACAGTGAGGCCAGGCTATGCATGGATAACTTATGCCTGGTTGTAGGCTTGTATGCATCACTTTTACTGTTGTGTATATGCTTTAATCTTACTCAGAGTTATTAGTGATCCACTTCATCTTAGTGCCATGGTGTACTATGCCTGCCTTTATCTAGCATGGTCTGCCTCTTCTGCTGGCTTCTTCCCTAATTCCTCTTGTAGCCCACCCTTCTCTGTCTGGTGTAATGTGACATGGTCCTCCTGCATGTTCACTCACTGCTGTAACTGTTTCCTCAATATTATGTTATGCAATACAGCACAAAATGACTATATCTTTGAACATGTGCCATGGGCATACAGCAGGGCACAACCAGATCCATTCAGGAAGTAAAAGTGTGCCTTCAGCAGCCCACATGCACACACTCAGTAATGATCCATGTTTGTGATAGGGCAGAGTCGTATCAATTGTCTGTCAGGGTCTGTTGATTTTTGGTTGGTGTCATCAATCATAACATCAGAGCATGTCTGACATCACCAATAACATGACTCTGGGTAAAACTGCAACTCATAAATCATTCATACAGTCACATGTCATATGTGGAAAATCATGGAAAATGCCTGGGTAGCCCCAGACACATTGTAGTTTATACCTTGTGCATTAAAGACCACCTGGCACTTGATGGAATGGTAGGTAACCTTTACGGTTTATGCACCTTTTTTTCAGCAGGGCAGATGGGGTCTTTTTTTCAAGGTGGGAGCAGTCTATGGCCTCAGCACCTCAGGGAAATGGGCTATATCATAATGTTCCCACATGTTATTTGCTGTTTCTTGTCTAGTGTCAAGAAACTGCATATGTTCCTCTAAACACTGTTGCATTCATTGAGAAACTGGTGGAGTATCCTTGAAGCAGATACATGGGATACCCCTGTTCTTTCCCCCACTGGTTGCTGTAAGGACTCTGTGGCTAGTATTCTCAGACCCATACCTACCTTAACACCCACTAGAATAAGTAGTCCAGCAATCCCACAGAACTACAGATGAGGGAGACACATATTAGCCAGCTCCTGCCTGGGCACCACCATCCACATGGTAACAGTCTATAGTTTCAGTGTCATGAAGGACTTGAAAGGCTAACCATGAATGGAGGACATAGCACCTCTCAAGGCAACAATGTGAAACACCATGTCTACCATCTGTGAGTACAGCCTGTTGCACACACACATTTTTGAAGCATTAGCTACATTTAATATCATTCCAGTACCCCCTCGTGTAATTATGTGTCCAAATTCATTGTAGGCATCATCTTCAGTCATAGAATTGATGAGTTTCTGAATCACTTTGTCATATTCTTTAGCCAAATTTCTATACACCTAGGTCCTCATTTTAATGATGTTGCTCTTTAACATGGAATTAATACCTGTCTCAGTGGCAGATTTCCCTGTGGTACTAATTAAGCTCCCTGATTATGACCATTCCTCTCAACTGTACGGTGTTTGGAGGTACATTCCGCTGTCCAGCTTTGCTGTTTTCATTTTATATTTTTGTGTGTGCGTTGCATGTGTGTCTCCTGAAATACAACTGAACTGTGAAGATTAGTTTCTTGACAGCTGATTCTCACAGTCCAATTGTGTTCCAGAAGCCAGAGTAATTCTGCAAAGAAGTTACAGGTAATGCCAGTTGAGACATTCCTCGAGCTGCTTTCACAGATGTGGGTGCCGCTTCTATTGACTGACAAGGGACGTTCCTCCAGCTGCTTCTGCAGGTGTGTGCTGCAGACAATACAGACGGACATATAAGGAGTGTGTGTGTGTGTGTGTGTGTGTGTGTGTGTGTGTGTGTGTGTGTGTGTGAGACAGTGTGAGAGAGAGAGATGTATATACCTCAGCAATTTTCTGGCAAATCACTTGAGCGATTTGAGGATTGAAGTCATTAAATAATGACATACACAAGTTTCAAGCTTCATATCCTTAAGAAAAATGAATGCCGAGACAAATCCTGTCTTTCTAGCAACTTTCTAAGTTTATAACAGCAATGTTTAAAATCTGTCCCAATTTTAGGCCCTGTACATTTTTTTGCGCAGGCTTTTTGGGCAGAGTTTTTGTGCTAAGAGGTTGAGATGTATGGCCCAGATTTCCACCTCATATATTTGGTCTGTTCTGGATTTTTGTGGCAAATGAATGAGGACTGAATTCACTAAATAAAGATAGGCATTTGAGTTTCACACTTTATACCCTTCAGAAAATGCAGGGTAACACAAGACATTTTATTCTAGCAACTTTCTAAGTTCATACCAGCAATATTTAAAATATATTTCTATTGTTCAGGCTTTGTCCCGATGTATTATGTTGAGGTTTTGCGTGTGTGTGTGTGTGTGTGTGTGTGTGTGTGTGTGTGTGTGTGTGTGTGTAAAACGCCCTAATTAGGGATAGCAGGTGGTTAATTTGTTCATGCTCAAACCTGTACTTTAGTTACAGGAAACAAAAGCCTGAATCGTTTACCCCAACCATCAAGCTGCCATAAAATTGAGTTTCAAGTGTATTGCTCAAGGAAGAGTTTCAGGTGCATTTCTCAAGGAAATGAGTTTCAGGTGCACGTCTCTGTTTCAGGTGCATTTTTCAATGAATTGTGAGCTTCAAGGGAAGAGAAGTTTACTGCTACTCGTGCTATGTCTGTTTACAATATGCAACTGTTTTGTTTAGCAAATGCTATCACAATTGCGAATTCAAAATTATTGCTAGTAGCACAACAGGTAGCATACTTCCTTTTGATGCAAAAGTCTATGGTTTCTGCTCCCACAACATGCAGATGGAACACTGATAATATGTTGTACTTTGTGGGGGGGGGGTCCTTCTTTGGATGCAATGCCTAATAAGTATGAACCTGTTGCTATCCATTCCATATTGCAATATTACTGATTATCATTTTTTTTGTAACATAGTAAATTTATTCTTCAAGGACAGCAGGCACTGAATTTGTAGATGAAACACTGAAATATAAAGTTTTTTTGCTAGCAACAACATCTTCATTAGTTACAGATCTCTTTTATTAGGAGTTATTCAGGTGACTTTTACCTATGCTGAGATTGTGCAAATTGACTGATATTGGTGGATTGCAATTACTGGAGTTTCAGTGGCCTTTGATGTTTGAAATGTTCTGAAATGGGCAGTTTTGTCATCATTGGGTCATACATATTATTTCATCACTTACTGGAAAAATGTTCAAAACTACAAATTTAAAACACACTCTAACAAGAGGTGCTGTATTATACAAGGAATATAATTTAATACAATCAGTAAGATGAATCAAAGAGCACATGCATGTATGCATGGTCCTAAAAATTTGCGCAAGGGGCCTATGGTTTGAAAGGTAAAATTTTTCCACCACTGGCCACATGCATTTTCTTTGAATGTGGGTTTCAATGCCATTTCAATAAATACGAGTTTCAAGGCCGGAGAAGTTTACTATTAGTGTTGTCCGTCTTCTCTGTGAGACTCTATTGTTTTGTTTAGCAAATATCTATCAGTGTTTGTGCTATAAAATTTGAAATAATTGAAATAAAAATTTTAAATTAAATCCATATATCTGTAATCGTTGTAGAAGTAAAGAATAAAACAGTATGCACACTGAGAGGTCTGAAAAGTGTTTATGGTAACTGGTGAGAAATAAAGTAATGGAACACTGGAATGGCTGTGGGGGAAGCTGTGTGTGTGTGTGGGGGGGGCAGCCATTACCTTTTCTTGGGCCCCATTTGGCCATGATCTGGCTCTGGGTTCCAGAGAAAATGTGAGTAATTTTTCAGAAATATTACAAATATATGGTATTTGCTAATACAAATATTAATAACTTGTACCCGAAGATGTTTATATGGTATTGTATGGTATGAAATGAAAGCATACACAGTGCTGGAAAAATGCAGCATTGATAGTTGGTGTATAACTATCTGTTTTTGCAGTTATTTACATTTACATTTATTTGTCCAATAAATATGCAGTACTGTAGCAATAAATAAGTATTTTGGGTAGCCTAGGCAAAAAGTATGTGAAAGCAGTTAATCACTTGCACAGTGACACAGTATGTCTAGTGACTGTATACTGTTCAGGACAAAGAAACTGGACTCCACTTTTTTCACTTTTCTCACAGTTAAACATAAGTGGGGTGCTTGCCTTTGAGGGTAGATGTAAGGAGGAATGCTGGGTGTATATACATTTGCTCAAAATAAAATATGGTTGGTGAAGGAGGTCCTAGAATACTGCGTTGATCATAAGCAAGCATCACCCCTGAGGAGTCTATGTTAAACTAAGTACATAGACTTAGATTTTAGTCTGTCTAGTGAGGATATTTTGTTACCCTGTAAGCATGTTTTAAGTGTTTAGTGAGGTACACGCTGAATCAGGCATTATATTCAATGGTCGCCCTAATAAGGGAGGGGTAAAGTGGTACTATAACATCATTAGACCATGCTGGGATAATACAAAGGATATGCTGTTCCTTCAAAGGATTTTCTAACCACCACAGAGACAACGAGAGAAGAGTCCAGATGGCTTAGTGGTTAAGGTATTCGCCTCCCATGCACAATGTTCGATCCTGACCTCCGACCAATGGCTGTTTGGAGTTTGCATGTTCTCCCTGTGTCTCCGTGGGGTTTCTCCCATGTCCAAAAAACATGCTGTTTCCATCTCAAACTCACCAATGAATGGAGCTGTGGGCAGCAGCACAGACTCTACATGGTGCCCTATGGGGGAAGAGTTGTACAGACCAACCGCTTTGGGCATCTACTGTGGTGCACAGTATCCTCAAGATAGGAGAACATGGATCACAGACTGTATGTGTGCCTGCCATAAAGCCCAGCAGCCCTGGGCCAATAAGCTACTGAAAGCTGGATGTAAAACCAACCAACCAACTTGTCAAGCATGAACTGAGAATTACTATGCTTAATGTAGGTACACTGACAGGATGCAGCCTGGAAGTGGATGACATGATGATACCTAGGAGGCCGGACATCCTATGTATCCAAGAGATGAGATGGAAGGGCAGTGCAGCGAAGTTACTTGGCTTGGGATCCAGACTCTACTCCTCAGGTGGGTGACAGGCTAGAAATGGTGCAGGAATTGCTGTGAGAGGCTTCAGAAGGCAGTGAGGGATATCATCAGAATTAATGACAGACTCCAATGTAATGATAGGGCAGTATTCATACTATCAGCATATGCCCCACAGCAGGGTTGTGATAGTGAGGAACAGTATGCATTCAGACAGCAGTTGCAGTACCTACTAGATAAAGCAGGACAACATGACTTGGTGTTAATAATGGGTGACTTGAATGCACATATCTGGACAGACAGAACAGGATATGAGGACTGCCTGGGTCCACATGGGTGGGGTAACAGGAATAAAGAAGGAGAAGCCATTCTAGACTTCACTCTGGCAAATGGCTTGATAGTAGCCAATACATGGTTTAGAAAGAGAGACAGTCACAAGATCACATACAAGAGTAGCCAACATGCAACTCAGGTAGACTTCCTCCTAGTAAGGAAAAGGGACTGGGGTAGAGTCCATGATTGCAAAGTCATCCCCAGTGAAACAGTCGGCCCACAGCATAAACCATTAGTTGCCACAACCAGCTGCAAGCAGTGGTCAGTGAAGGCTCTAAGGTCATCAGAGACCAGGATGAAGACCTGGAAGTTGACTGGAGAGAAAGTACAGCAGTTCAAGGAATTACTCAGGGCTCTAGCACCCCAAGAAGAGGAGGAAATATGTGGAGTTGAAGAGGAGTGGCAGCACATAAAAACAGCATGTGTTAGGACTACAGAAAAGATATGTGGCCGAGCCAGGTATGGAAATAAGGTACATAAGGAAAGCTGGTGGTGGAATGCAGAAGTCCAGGAAGTCATCAAAAGAAAGGAGTGCAGGAAGAAATGGGAGAGAGAAAAGACTGACCAGGCTAGGAAGGACTACTGGTTGGCTAACAAACTAAGAAAGAAGTTGCAATAGCAAAGAATAGGGCATCGGAGGCACTCTAACAATTTCTGGAAAGTGACTCAGTAAGGGGCAAAAAGAAACTAAATCAGGTTGCAAGGCAAAGACAGAAAGATAAAGGAGATAGTCAGACACACTTCGTAAGGGAGGTCAGAAACAACCTACTTACCAGTCCACAGGACATCAAAGGTGGATGGAATGAGTATTTCCAGCAGCTTCTGAATGAAGAAAACCCCACAGAAGCTGTACTACCCCAGAAACAGCCTACAATTAGAGAAGAAGAGGAGCCCACCTTAGAAGTAAGAACAGCACTAAGAAATATGAAGTCCGGGAAAGCAGCAGGCTCAGATGAGGTCACAGCAGATATGATAAAGATGCTGTGTGAGATAGGGGAGAAATGGCTCCTGAGGGTACTAATAGCAGTGTGGAGAGAAAGACATATCCCAAATGACTGGAGAATAAGCATACTTGTGCCAGTGTACCAGAAAAAAGGAGACATCCACAACTGTGGGCAGTACAGAAGGATCAAACGCCTATCACACTGCATGAAAGTTCTGGAGGGAGTGATTGATGAAAGTATATGCAGAGTAGTAGAATGTAAGATGGGAGATGAACAGTTTGGGTTCCGATCAGGATGCAGCACAATTGACCCGATGCTTGCATTGAGACAGATGCTTGAGAAGAAGCTAGAAATGAGGAAAGAGTCCAATTGGGCATTCCTAGACTTGGAAAAAGCATATGACAAGGTCCCAAGAAAGCTAATCTGGGCAGTACGGCGGTGGTTTGAAGTCCCGGAAACATTAGTAGAATTAGTGCAGGCTATGTACAAGGACCCAGTGACTCAAGTACAAACAGTGTTTGGCCTCACAGAGGGGTTCAGAGTGGGTATACATCAGGGTTCAGCTCTGAGCCCACTGCTGTTCATACTGGTGATGGACTACATTAGCAAACAGGTTGACGGGGACAGATCAACAAAGCTGCTGTATGCAGATGATGTGGCAGTACAGGCAGACTCTGAGCTAGAACTTCAGCAAAGGATAGGAGAATGGAATGCAAATCTGAAGGCACATGGGATGAAACTAAGCACAGATAAGATGGTGGTAATGGCAGCAAACTGGAGAAATCAGAAGAAGCTGAGAACAGAGATAGAAGGGAAGATGGTGGAACAGGTAAACAGCTTCAAATATCTCAGAGGGGTGGTTGAGGAGAAGGGTAGTCTGAATGAAGAGGTCAAAGCTAGAATCAGAGGGGCTGCAGCCAAATGGCATAAAGTATCAGGTGTAGTCTATGACAGAAGAATGCCAAGGAAGCTGAAATGCAAGGTGTACAAGACAGTGGTGCGACCAGTACTACTGTATGCTACAGAAACCTGGGCAGTAAAGGTAGAACAGTTGAAGAAGCTAGAGGTGATGGAAATGAAGTGCCTGAGACAGGTGGTAGGATGCACACTGTGGAACAGATGAAGAAATGAGGATATAAAATCAGAAACCAAAGTAGCTCCAATTGCAGAAAAGATCAAAGAGAACAGATTACGGTGGTTTGGGCACGTGTAGAAAAGCAGAAGACGATCTGGTGAGGAAGATTTGGGACAGACAGGAAGAAGGTAAGAGGAAGCAAGGACGTCCAGCAAAGAGCTGGATGGATTGCGTGAAAGAAGATCTGCGACAATCAGGCACGAGTGTTGAAGAAGGCAGGAATGTGGCACTGAATTGAGAGAGTTGGCGGCAGTTAACACGATACCCCAACCCCATGTAGAAAAAATGGGAAAAAGGGGGCTGATGATGATGATGAATGATGACAGAGACAAGGGGGTCAATAAAGAGTCTCTTATCAATACAGGCAGCCAAGTCCCTGGTGACTGACCCAGATTTAAGCAGATTGTTACATGTAGGTTTTCTCCATTGCCAACATGGTCTGTGAAATATTTTATTTTAACAAAGTATCCTGTGTATTTAAAACATATGTCGCTAAACATTTTATTACATGTGAAAACGTAATCAAAATAGGACATGCTATTTTTCATTTAGTGGCAGGATTAATGGCTATTTGTCTTGTAAACCTGAATACCTTGAAAAGAAGAAAAGGAAGACACTGAAGGTTTTAAGGTTTAAGAAGAGACAAATCCTAGGTGAAACTAAATCAGCATTGTTAATAAAAGCAGAGAAAGTATTTAGTCAGAAGATGTTTATATGGACATATCTGTTTTAGTAACATCATCTATAACATTACTACACTTACTGAGTATTTGTTTTTTTGGGATGTTTTCATAACATCCACTTTCTTAATTGCTGTGTTACTTTTACTTAACTGAACTTCACTGTTTCCACATATATCATTATTTACTTAAAAAATTACTTAAATTTACTATGGTACACACTATGGCTAATATCACCTTCAGTGGGACTGTTTCATAGGTCAGAACAATGAATAAGCCAGTTATGTCATGGAAGGAGACTGTGACGTAGAATGGGCAAACAATTTCTCTTTCCGGCATGCATTGAAACGTGTGCTATTTGTAAATGTGCTGTGTGCTGCATAGGAAATGCCTGTTTCGACTACCACATCCACAGCAAAATCATGTGCAACTGAATGTATATTGCTGTCCTTTCACACATGATGTCAGAACATATATTGCTGTCCTTCCACACATGATGTCAGAACATTTTAAGGTGATCTTTTCACATCCCCCAAACCCAGTGTCCCACTTTCCTACTCCCACCTTGGTAGTCAATTAATCAGACTGCACCCCCTCCCCTTTTGCAGATTCCTGAATCCGCCACTGCTATCTGATCAGTGTGACCTTTAAACACAAGGTAGAGCTGGATCCAGTACAAAAATTCAAAAAGTGAGAACAGTGAACACAATAATGAAATCTAGTGTCGTTAATAAAGATGGAGGCATGATATGAGAATTGCAAGTAACAGCTGTCCAACTTATGTCATAATGAACAAACATAGATTACAACACCTAAATGTATGACATTTGTGCATATTAAGATGCAAGCTGTTTACTGAAACAAGTTTAAAATATTGTTAGTGCTTATATATTGATGTTAAAATGAAACTCTCATTTCCTTTATAGTTATTTTTTAAGCAAGTGCAGTTAGCAGAGCTTGGTTAAAGCATGTCTGCCTGCCTGTCTGTCTCTCTCTGGAGAGAGATATGGAGAGTGACTAACACTTGGCTTTCCTTTTTGTGTTCTGCAATACATTTGCATTTTCTCACTACCAGTGTCATAAAATAGGATTGCCTTGACAGTGTACGGTGACAGCCAGTTATTCCAAATCAGACAGGAATAAGAACAGCTAGATTTGCATCCTGAAGACCAAATGACTGTGAAAAACATAATGGGAAAATGTAGTAATCTAAGACAACATAACAGCAAATTTTGCATATTTGAAAAGCTTTTTGTTGCTCCTAGCAGCAGAAGTATCTGCTTTTATATACTGTTTTGCTATTATCCTTCTTATTTGACAGCCATTACATTAGTGGCCATATGCCAAGTGGTATTACTGGCTTCATTTTGACACATTCGTACTAAAGATGTGTAATGTGACTGTCATTCCTGCTTCCCTATTATTTAGGTGCCATGCTTCTTTACTGTAGATCATGGTTCCCTGTAATTTGAACCTCTTTGTTGACTTCTTCAGATATTTGAATATTAGTCACTACTCAAATTTGCTTATGCTGATTATTACTGCATTCTTTCATCCCCTGTGTGTCTCTTTTCCTGCCAGCAATCACCCTTATCTTTTCCATTAATATGACACCCCTTTATGCCGAGCAGAATCATTAAATACCCAGCCTTTTGCTGCGTTTCTGCTTGTTAAGTGCATTCAGTATTTAATTCTTTAAATCTGCAGTATACATATTACAATTCAAATGAACTGCATGCATATTTTTCTATTGCTTGCTTTATTAAACAATAATAAAAAATGAACAAGCACAGGAATCTGTCTAGTTCCAACCTCACCACCACGAGCGTTGAGGAAAAAATAAAAAACAGAGAAACTAGTAGTCTTACAACTTCGTTGATGAGCTGTCACAATAATTTCCAAAAATCATGAAACCCAGGTAGTGTTTCAAAGCAACATGTACACAAATGTATGGATCACACCATACCCAATAGAACCAAGACACTCAACTTCAAAAAAGGAAGCCAATCTGGTGGTCCACTGCCATAAACAAACTCTACAACAGGAGGAAGAAACTGATGCGGGATAAGGTGAAGTCCCAAGACTGGAAAAACTCCCTTATCTGCTTCAACAAAAAGTTGAGATCACTCATCAAATCCTCTAAAGCTAGGTATGAAAACAGAATTGCAGCAGATAGTAAAGACAAACACAAGGCCTTCTATAGTTATGTAACAAATCTCCACGGCAATACCCAGATTTGCTCTGAGCTACTGCACAATGGTACTTCCTATACCGAGCAAACAGATATTTCCAGTATACTGGCCGACAGATTCAGTGCCATCTTTACACCCCCATCCCAAAGGACCAATCACAATACCAGTAGATTGCCAGGCACTCAGTATTACTGCTGCACAGGTTAAAACAGCACTGTCCAAGACCAAGAATACAGCTTCTATGGCACCTGACAATATCCCTTGGTTGTGTTCTACATGAACTACAGAATGAACTGGCACCTCACCTGTGTACCTTGTTCAATCACAGCCTCACCTCAGGCTTTGTCCCTGCCGAATGCGCACTGCTACAGTCATCCCTCTCCACAAAGGAGGAGTGACTACAGACCCTGGGAACTATTGCCCCATTAGCCTGACAAGTCTGATATGCAAAGCTATGGAATGCATCATCATGGACCTAATAAACAAGGATATAGGGAATCTCCAAACTCTGGATCCTACACAGTTTGGTTTTGTGAAGGGTAGATCATGCCTGCTCAACGTGGTTGACTTCTTTGAGTTAGTCACCAGAGCTGTGGATGAAGGCAAGGTGGTTCATACAGCCTACCTTGATCTGGCCAAGGCTTTTGATACCATTCCCCACTCAAGAATCATAGAAAAACTCACTAAGCTTGGCATCAACCCCTATATCACTAGGTGGGTTGCAAACTGGCTCACAGAGAGAACCCACAGTATGAAAGTAGCTGATTCCAAGTCTGCCGATTAGTCACGAGTGGAGTCCAACAGGGTTCAGTCCTACGTCCTCTCCTGTTTGGTATCTACTTGTCTGAAGTCCAGGTCAACATGAAGGGACTCTGGATGACAAAGTTCACAGACGATTGCAAGTTGAGAGCTATTATAAACTCCCCAAGTGATGCTGACATCCTACAGAATGGCCTCACTGTGACCAATGACTGGTGTCAGAACCATAGCCTTAAGCTCAATGCCAAAAAATGTGTTGTCATCCCCTTTGGGAAAAACCCGGTTCACATGAATTACCACATTGATGGTAGTCCACTGAACACAGAAGGCGTTATAATAGATCTGGGAACACAGGTTTACAGCAACCTCTCTTTTGGTCACCACATTGCCACTGTGGTCAGAAAGTCCTTCTATGTGGTACATCTCATTACTAAGGATTTTCTATCCAGGAAGAAAGGGGTCATTGTCTCCCTCTGCTCTTCCCTCATTAAGCCAATCGAGTACAATACTCCATTTGGCATGTACCTCACTAGACACCTGCAACAACTGGAGAGGCCTCA
Source organism: Protopterus annectens (assembly GCF_019279795.1). Classification (NCBI taxonomy): domain Eukaryota; kingdom Metazoa; phylum Chordata; order Ceratodontiformes; family Protopteridae; genus Protopterus; species Protopterus annectens. Next base: position 241,293,217 of record NC_056743.1, read on the forward strand.
AAAGTACCTCACAAAGAGAATGCTAGGCCTTAAACACTTGTCCTATATGGACAGACTCAAAAAGCTCCAACTATTCTCTGTCTCATATCGCCTACTTAAAGGTGCTTGACTTACAAAGCCATGTCTGACCCAGCTCTGTTAGAAATGCTAGATCTAAAGAAATCCCAATCCCTCCACACCACACACTCCAGAGACCTCAACCTCATTACCACAATTAACAGAACACGCTGGAGGGGAAGGTTCATAACCCAGAGACTGACCATGCTATGGAACAGACTTCCCATACATGTCAGGCAGAGCACCTCACTGACCCTCTTCAACAGAAATCTTGATGAGTGGAAGGGAAACAGAAAATTCACTCCGGGGATAACTCCAGTGGCTCTACTAGACAGAGGCATTGGGGACTAAGGTTGGGTGGCACTATGCCAGGATAATCCTATGGCTAGGCTTGTAAAGGCCCCAGGGCCATTAGCCTAGTACACACCTATGAACAAGCTTTTATTCATCATGGCTTGTTGCTTTGAAACACCACCTGAGTTTCATGATTTTTGTAAATTATTGTGACTGAGCTCATCAGTGAAGTTTTAAGACCACTAGTTTCTGTTTTTTTTTTTTTTCCTCTGTCAAACAAGCAATCTGCTCTACTTCTAATGCATCCGTCTTCTTTATGATAACTATTTCCTGATTTGTTTTGTTTGCCATTCCAGATTTGCACCATAAAAGAAAATTTGTTGATCTAGTTGCTCTACCCACCTTATAAACAATAAATGCACAACTCTTTTCTCCACAGCTTATTGAAAAGGTAAAGGAATTTCTCCAGTGCCCTGACCAAGTTTTCTCTAGTCAGTTTAAATACCAGCCCATGCCTTCCATTAAACTTTGTCAACAAATGATAAAATAAATAAATACACCTGAGGGTTACAACAAAGGTGCGGTTCATAAAGGGTATTGTTTCATATCTTTTTGAAGTACATTATATTTATATTCAAAGTATACTTCTACCATTGCCCCACAGCATAATACTGAAAACGCAGCTGGTGTCTTTGCACAGTACCGTGGTTAGGGGATTCAGAACACACGGTGTGAAATGTGTGCACCTAAACAGGAAAGTCAGGTGACCTGCTAATCTTTAAACTCTGTAGACACAAATTGTGGCACCATGGCCATATGCTTGGGCAGAAGCTCTTATTTTAGAGAGATGGAGAGAGCGAGAGAGAGAGTGTGTGTGTGTGTGTGTGTGTGTGTTCCTGCATACTGTATATATATATATATATATATATATATATATATATATATATATATATATATATATATATATATATATATAAATCAGTACTGAATTGTAGTGTGTGGTGCAGAGGGAGCACTTTCTTATTCATATCTCTACTGTGACTTTTACAATTTTCATTATTGTGGCTTTTTAATACTCAGAAATTAGTTTTACATATTCCTTTCTAGACTCTAAATACAATAACGATGAATGCTAACTTAACATCCGTGACAGACACATTTATGTCTAAGAATTACATCTGTATGCATATATATTATTAAAGAACCTTCACTGACATGTAGCCTGTTTATAACTGCCCCCTATAACTCACATGACTATATAACCACTGACTGAGGCTTCAAATGTATTGCCCCTTAATGTGTAGTCATTTTTTCTCCTATCCCTAGTGTCCTTCTTATAAAGTACTCATGCATATTATACTTCAAATCCTCCTGAAATCTTCAAGAATTCCCTGGTTCACTGTCTTTAAATTGAGCTTTGTTCCTTGGCAAACTCTTTCTTGCATTGGTAGGACCTTTAAAGTCGATATTAAAAATGTCAAAACTTAATGCATACATTGTGCAGATCTGCTGCACATCTGTTTTGTTTGTTCAAAGAATTTATATACACTCCCTACAGAAATTGACTACATTCATACTGTTTCATGAACAAAAAAAGTATTAATCACTGTACATACACGTTACATATACATGTATGTGTGTGTGTGTGTATATATATATATATATATATATATATATATATATACACACATGTGAGTCTACTTCGGATAATCGAAAATCCAAAATGCCGAAGACGAAAAGGCCAAGATGAGAATGACGAAAATGATAATGCCAAATCACGTAAGTATTCCCAGGGTAAGTAAACACTTGCCCAACATGGGGAATCATGCCCTTTTCCCCACTGTAGTGTGATCCTGGAGTTAGTATATACAGTTGGGGGTGTGTGTGGGGGGGCTAGATAGACTGTTGTGTTTTACTGTAGTATTGAGCAAGTGTTCTATTCTTTAACTTTGGATTACTTTTTGTCTGAGGTGTAGATGACTTTATTATATTTTCTATCCTCTTGTTATTCTGCTCATCTAGTGATGTTTAAATTACAGAAAAATCACTCTTCTACAAACCTGACTCTTTGATAATGACATAGTAAAAGGAAGGCACTGGAAAGTAATTCCATTCTCCAGTCGCTATAGTGGGAATATTTTTTTTTGGGGGGGGTGACTATGGTGAGAAATTATTTACCAGTAGAATTTGTTTTATAACTATCATTTTTTTCCCTCTCTCTCCTTAGTATGCTGTTCTGTAATTCTACAGGAAAATATTACCAACTTTGTATTCCTTAACAAAGGTTAACTATTTTTTCCGAGGTATAGACGTCTTCTAGCATTATTTGTTTTTCACTTTTAATGTTATTCTGCAGGTCTATCAGCTAGGCTAGATGTACTGATGCTTTTTCTCTTCCTCTCTGTGGTAAAGACAGTGTAAAACATTTTCACAGCTCTCTCTCTCTCTCTTTTATAGCAGATACCAAGCTAAAAACATCAGCGGATCTAACTGTCCATCTATGATTGTCAGCAGTACTTAGGGTAAACTACACAATTGTCTGTGTCTGTGGTACGTCATGCAGCAAAGACAAATTCCTCTGCAAAAAATGTGACCACAGGTGAGCTGCAACTACCACCATAGAGCTGATGAATACTAGGGAGGCTGTGGTGAGACCAAAGGACAAGTCTCTGAACTGGTAATGGTTGTCTCCTGTCAGGGTTGTCATCATGGCTAATATGTTTACCTTTGAGACACAAGGTACATTGTTTGATTCTCCAATTCAGGAAGCATGGTTAGGCTTAAAAAGTCCCCCTGGAGTCATCAGTCTAATAATTACTTATCAATCTTTGAACTAGCTTAATTGCCTCTTTAGGGGGAGGGTTTGGCATAATGCTTAAGGTCTTTAACCCACAATCACAAGGTTTGATTCTAATCTAGGTTTATTGGCTAGGCTTAAAATGGCCCTTCAGGGCAGTTAGCCAAATATTCACCTATGAATTTATATGAAAGTACAGAGACTTCCTGGACTCCTTTGTGATCTTTATGAGGAGGTAGGCATCCAGGAAGTTCATGGAACACAGTCAGTCATTTGCTCTGAGGCCGGGCAAAATTGTGGACACAGTGACCATTCTGAAATGGGTCTTTTTACACACGTTTTATGCCACTGAGATCCACAATTGGCCTGAGGTACTTCTTCTTTGGAACCAAAAAGATTCTCAGATTCCTGAACCTCTCTGCCTTGGTGGGATCTCCTGGATGGCTCTTTTGTGAAGGAGATCCAATCCTCCTAAAGTGTCACCTGCATTTTGTGGTGTGGAACATTTGGTAATGTTGGCTGCTGATGTGGTGGTCTTTGGAAAAATGGTATTGTTTAGTCTGTGGATATGATTTGGTGCAGCTAGTTGTCTTGTGGGGGGTTATTCCCAAAGCTAAGTGTCGAGATAATTATCCTGACTGCCTCCAGAGGTCGTCAGGAGGATTTAGGAGATACGTCAGCCTCTGGAAATTAAGGGGGTCGCAGTAGAAAGAGTCAAAAACATCAAGTTCCTGGGGGTGCACGTCTGAGATGACCTAACCTGGTCGACTCACATTAGCCACACAGTGAAGAAGGCACAACAACATCTGCACTTTGTATGGAAACTGAGGAATGCAAACCTGTCTCAGTCTATCCTCATAGCCTTCTACAGGGGGACCATCGAGATCATCCTCTCAAATAGCATCATAGTTTGGTATGGTAACTGCAAAGCATCTGACAGCAAGGCTCACCTAAGGGTAGTGAGGACAGCAGAAAAAGTCATTGCTTCCTTGCTCCCATCCATGCATGATCTGCATGAGACTCAATGTGTGGGAAGGGCTAGGAAGATGATCAACAATCCTACTCACCCTGCCCATGGCATGTACTTTGGCCTTTCCTTAGACAGACAGTATTGCAGCTTACACTGCAAAACATCTAGACTGAACAGAAGCTTCTTCCCTCTACCCATAAGGCTGCTGAACTTGAGTACCAGGCATGACAGTGAATAATAAGATCAGTATGCCACTTGCTGTGACGTATCAGCTATAGTAATCACTCTGGCAAATTGCTTCAATAACTGGTACAGTTAGCCTGATTTCTTATGCTATTACATCCTGAATGTGCAATAGTCAGGAGTGAGTTACCACTTCACACATGTGCAATATGAACATCAGAATAGATCATACTACAACTGATGAAGTGCAATATTCTAAGCAATCACAATGTGAAGTCATTGTCTTGCAATATCTACTAGTATAATACTGTCTAATGTCTTCCTGTCCAATTATGGTAATTTATTGTGTTGTCAATATTTTAATTATTACTGTATGGGCATTAGTCTTACTGTCATTCAAACTATGTGTTCATTGTTATGTCTTGCATGGGGACCAAATCAACGTAATTTCATTCAGCTTGCACTGCTGTGTATATCTGACTGACAATAAAGTTTACTTTGACTTTGACCGTGTGGCAAGCCTTCAGGAATGCTGATTTGGTCATCCAGGGAAGGGTTCTGCATACCCCTGTTTTTACAAGCCCCTCCAACTTCATTATCATCATCCATTAAAGGGGCCACCTCTGACACACCCACCCTATCAGAAGGGGAATCAAAGGGTTAATACTGGGATCTCCAGAACCACAGAGATTTGGCAACCTTCTGATTCCTGTTGAAGGATCTCTGAGGGTTCTCAAATTTGGCTCCCTATAGCAGACAGCAGCTTCACTTTTTGCTCACATTCATCAGTTTTTCTTTTACAGATGGTCCAAAGAGCAAGCAACTATCAAATGGGGCACTAGCAAAAGATGTCAAAGTTGTCCACAAAACTGCACAAACAGAGCCAAGCATGGTGCCAAAGTGTTAAGTTTGTGCCACTGCCCCATGGCTATTTTGTGTTACAGATACATGGAGAGGTTTGTGATGCTGAGCATGATATTCAGGGTGGTCTTCAGTAGTTTAGAAGAGTCCTGAGTCATTGGCTTATTCACAGTATCCATAGCTCATTTTGCTAGGTCCCTTTGGAATCTGTCCAAGGGGTTAAATAATGAAATGTTCTCTGGGCAAAAGTACCAAAGGCACAGATGTACTTTCCTATTCTATCACCCTAGACACCTTATTCTGGGACAAACAGAAGACGTTTCCTCTATGAGTACTTTTTTAGTGGTGGCTGAAATAATCATTGGGTCTACCAGAGGACCTTTAGAAGAGAACTACCTATCCTTAGGGGGATGCAAGTTTTTTTCTGGCCTCCTTGGAATGGCTTCTGCTATGTCACGTTCCTGCAATATCATTCTATTAATCAAGTCAATAAGATGGTTTGCAGGAGGGGCCATGCAAGAGGTAGAAGGGGCAGGGCCACATGCTTTGAAGAGCACTTCTTTGTCCTGAGAGGGTGGGTCAGATGGCTAAGATCCTCTCTCTTTCATTAATTCCAGAAATTCACCACATGTGACTTCTGATGGGAAATTGGGGAGTCCCCTTTTTCATCCAAGTCAGTGTCAGATGTAATTGTCTCTGAAGTGGAATCCACGTTTCTTTTTACACATTCTCTTCCTGGGGATCTCCAGCTGTGACTGGTCAGAATCCATGAAAGAGTCGCATCACATTTGTTGTGAATCTCTGAAGGATACAGTCTTGCTCTATCCTTGGGAACTGTAATAAGCAGCTTGAATTGTCAAAGGACAGGCATCTGTAGGTGCAGCAGGTAATGCTGGAAGCTGTGCTGACAGTCTGAAAGGTGATGAAGCTATGATCTTCCCCATGACCTCCATGGCAATTCTAGAATCCACCTGCAACAGTCCAGTCCTCGGGACCAAATCCACCTCTGCTGAGCCTGAGATGGGTGGGGACCAGGAAGGAAGCCCCAATACTGAGGCTATGGAAGGTTTCAAGGTGGAGATTGGAACCATAGGCTTGAACACTAAGGATTCTAATGCAGAGGACTATTCCAAACTTGTCTTTTCCTCAGACTGTGTTGAGGGCTCTGTGATGAACCCTAGGTCCAAGACCCACTAAATGCAGAGGGAGCAAGTGTGGAGTGAGTCAGATGCAAATGTATCTGCACCAGAACCAAAAGGGTTGATGATGCTGAAGTGACAGGATCTGGGTAGAAAACTGGCTCTGAAACAACAGATGCAGTAATTGGATCCAGGGAATGAGCTAAAAGAGGTGAAGGGGGCCAAACAGATCCACTCTGGTACCAAATGGGGGAGGGGATGATGCCCAGTTCCATCTGCATCTTCAGGAAGGCTCTCATCATCAGTTCCCAATCAGCTTCAGATGTACTTCTAACTGAGACACTAGGGCAGTGGTCTAGAAGAGAGAAAAGGAAATAATTCTTTCTCAGGTGACTGTCTACTAATAGATCTGGCTGAAGACCTGTCACTAATAACAGTGGTTTCCAAAAGAGGAGATTTTTGCCTCAAGCACTGAGGAAGGGGAAGATTCCCTCCTTGGTACCTTAGGAGAAATTTTGGAAGGTTGGCCTTCATTCTTCTGTTTCCTCCACTCCCTTTCCTTAATTAGGTCAGAGTTGAGAAGCCCACTTGGCTTCTGGATCCACAACTGGATTTTCTTTCACATCCCTCTGGTCAGCCTCACCCATCCTTTTCTGGTCTTTATCTTTATCCTACTTTTTTATCTATTTTTTCTACTTGCTCTGCAGAAAGAAGATCCTTAAAGATTGGTTTTGTCCTCCTATCAGCCAGGGAGTGGGGACCAAAATTCTTATAATTAGAGCACTCAATATTAAGATACACTCAGGCCAAGCAAATTACACACAGGTCATGTGCATCTGGAGGTGGGAGTTTGTGCCCACACTTAGAACATTTTTTACAAATCGTATCCATTTTACAAAAAAAAAGCAATAACCAACAAATAATCAAATATCCAAATATAGGAGATAACTATACCAGAAACCTTATTAAGAACAGACAACTACTCTAAACAAGTAAATAAACTTGAAAAAGCTAAGGCAGTAAGGAATCTAACTTCTGAAAAATATTTAATGAAAGACATACAGAAATATACTAAGTCTATCTGCAAAACTGAACAATAAGAAAAGCTGAGCACTTAGCTGTGGCTATAACTAAGATCCTTTTACTATGTTGGCATCTGAAGGGGATGCTTACAGGTGATTATGGGAAAGTTTGAGGAGCTTGAGGCATTGCAGCACTAAAGAATGGCTGGGCCAGATCTGAGGAATATCTGTGTACCTCAACTGTTAGATCAGATGGACTGATGAAATAGGATCATAGCTTTTTTTTTTCTATTATTTTGCCACAGTATCCCTCTAAGCAATATTTGGTCACATTGGTAAATTGCTTTTTTTTTCTCTGCTCTACCTGCCATACTTAACCAAAACCTAGTCTGTGCATGTGAAGACTGACTGACTCCCACTAATACATGGGGTGTGTCATGCTTAACTCTTCTCCCACCCTCCCAAATCCCAGTTACCCCATGGATCCATGAACTAATTAGCTTAGGAGCCACATCCTTTCAAGGCACTACTGCCACTTCTAATAAAGTGCTTATGCCACCAGAGTACTGCATTCCTTACTTCCTTAACTACAGTTCCAATGACCTCAAACTCTTACAAAAGTAATAATATACTAGTAGTCGCATCATCACCAAGCTCACATGCCACAGCTATTAACAAAAACACTTTCTTTCCACATTACACTTCTTACAACCATAAACCAGACAGCTTTACAGGAGTGCACATCCATATGAACCACAAGAACTAACTTCTAGGCCTACATTTACAGCAAAACTACCTTATCATCATGCAGCACAAATAAACACAACACTCTGTTTCCACATTTAAACACAGTTCAGTATTTTAACCTTATTATTAATGTCCCTAGCCCCTTGCCCAATGAGCCTCTATTACTTACCTATACTTAATAAAAAAAGGAAGCTCTTTGTCGATACCTGCTATACCTATTACAGTCTAACACAAAATCACAACATCTACTAACTCTAATATTGTAACTCTGTGCAGGTGACATGCAATCTAACAATGGTCCTTTGTCAGTAAACTCAACTCTACCAAAATGAAATGTTACTCACAATTCACTCATTGATTACAAAGGATCTAATCATGGTCCCCTGAGAGCAAACTCAATTCTGCCAGACTCAGTTGTACATTACAATTTACTCAATGATTACAAAGGAAGAAAGATGATGCACTAAATGTCAGGATTACATGCAACAAATATGACCTAGCTCAGGCATGGTTACAACACATTTCCTCACATTCTCACAATATCTAAGATCTGGGTAAAGCCACATAAAACACATACCTAAATCCAACCCACTCGATTATATTATCTATAGAAAAGGCTGATGTAATGAAAAAGGTTGGTGCCTGGTGGTGTATTTATTATGGTCAAAAATACAATTTACTTTAGGAACTTCAAAGATGGCTACACACTGATAAACAGCTTGACTTCAGCTCTCTCAGTATGAAAATAGAAACTAAGAAACCACAGTTAGATATACTATCAATTTGAGTGAAATTCAGTTACGGGCTACACTGCCTGGATGCCTGCAAAGAAGAACCAAGACAGCCTGAAAGAAAATCAATTAGAAAAGGTGAAGAGAAAGCACTGAATCTGAAGCATCTTGTAGCTATTTAGCAAAAGGCAGTTCAAGCTCCAGCTTTGGTCAACACATAGTTTCCAGAAATGTAGAGAAAACAATAAGTAAAATGTGCTCAAAACTGATGAAAATAAACAAAACACTGAATGAGTATACCAACTCAAATAGAAAAAAATGAAAAACATGGAAGAAGCTTTAAAGAGATATTTAGATGAGCTGATAAACCTACAAAAATCAGATGATGAAATGAAGAAAAGCCTGGCTGAGTATGATATTGCTCAAGAAGTGAAGTTTTAAAAAAATGTTAGCATTAGAGGACAAATCACATTGGGCATATCTGAGATTTCTACTGTACCAGAGAAACTTGAAGGAGCAGACTGTATTCATTTTATGAAGGCCCAAATAAGTAACTGGACTGGTATTCCACAGCAGGAATTGTTAATTGAAAGGACACACTGTGTATGCTACAAATATGGCCATGAGAAGGCAGCCAAGCCCTTTATTAGTAAAGATGCAAACCTACCAGCAGAAAGAATAGATTCCTGGCAAAAATGTGGCAAAAGGGCAAAGTATTAAAAGTTGGAGACAGTAGAGTGTTTGTGGAAAACGATTACTAACTATACACTAGACAGATTTGAAACAAATTTATTCCAATAATAAGGGAATGTCAAGAGGCAGGTGTGAGATTTAAGCAGCTGTATCCAGCTTTCTTATGAATATTTTTCCCAGGGGATCAAAGTCACTCTTTGATGTAGAACAGGCTAAGAAGGAAATCCAAAAGTTTATCCAACAAAATATGAGCCATCAAGCAGAATGGGACTCTGCTTCTCATTCTTCTGATAATAATGCACACAGATAAACTTTGCCAGTGAAACCTTTTCCACTGTTACAAAAGAGAATATTTGACAGACAGAGAAAAACACAGGAGCCTGACAAGAATTGGGAGCACCATGGAATTAAAAAGACATTTGGAGCTGGGAGATGAAGATGAACAGGAAAAAGACCAGCAACATGGAAATTAGTGAATAAATGTGAGTCTACAAAGCATGAATCCCATATGAGAAATATGACTGTATAAGAATAGGTAAGAGTGAATTTTTGTTGGACTTTGTTAAACTTGTCCGGAACTGAAAGGCATTTGCCTCACTTCATGTCATTAATGTTTGGAAGGACTCTGAGGGGAGGGGAGGATGAAGTTAAAAGGTAACTATCAGTAAAACATTTTTTTCTTAGTATTTCTATGAAACTTTTCACAATATAAATTGCACATTTTATTGTAAAATATTTTTAGTTGTTCTTGTATGTAATAATGTTACTAAAGTAAATGGATTCCTTTTTTCCTTTGCCTCTTCTTTCTTTCTTCCTTCTTATTTAGTAGTAAGAAATGTAGGCTTGGTGCAAAAAGATAAAAAAAGCTAGACAAAAGCATGTTTAATAGGCTGTAATCTTGATTTGTTGAGGCAGGTTTAAAAGTACACAGATCATAATATATGTAGATCTGATATGTCTTCTTTTACTTCTATATAGGTGAATGTCTGGATTAAGACCTTTGGCTTAATCTAATAACACATTGTAAGTGTTAGCAAGTAAATAAAAGAACACATAATATAACAAAAGATTTTATTTTAGCAACAAATCTTTCAGCTTGTATTTCAGGCTGCAAAACAGGACTTCGGCTATCTTTTTTTCTCTTAATTCTCTATTGAGGCAAGCTGATAGGGCAATAAAAGCCAGAATATTGTTTTCTTCATGGCCAAAAGTTAATTCTTGACTTGATTTCTGAAAGTATGCAAGTAGTTTTCACATCTTGGGGAGGTGGAATAAAGATAAAAAAAAAACAGCCACCGATTACTGTAAGCAGAGGCACAGGCAATAACATGCATCTTAGCATGGATAACCTCAATTTCACTTTAACTACGGCTTGTGTTAGTAGCTGTCTATTTGGCACAAAAATTCCTATTAGGAGGGTTAAACTTCATTATTTGAAGATGTATATAGCTATGTGTTTTTCTATTAAGTTAATATGTTCTGAGGCTGTTCTGGGGATGTGTTTGGTTTCTTGTTTGAAGGTTTTTATTAAAACAAGTTGTAAAATGTGACATAGCCTCCATTGTTGAAAAAAACTGTATAAAGGATTAACCTACAAATGTTAATGGGTGCATGTATCACAAAAGCTGGAATTAGACATAAAAAAGTTGCTATATATAATAGGTGGGAATAATGACTTATTTCCATATTATCTTGGAATGTGAATGGTCTCAGAGGTATACACAAAAAAAGCAAGAACACTTAATTATATTAAAAAAATACAGAGTGCAAATAGCAATGCTACAGGAGACACGTTTGAAAAAAAATGAATATGTGAATTTGATAAAGGATTTCAAGATGGATATTCTGCAGAATATCAAAGACAAAGGAAAACATGAGTACTTATATTAATTACAAGAGGAGCTCCAGTAGTGATACAAGAGGGAAAAAAATTAATAATGGCAGATAAGGGGATACTGGCCAGGGATGAGGATTACACTAGCATGTATTTATGTTCCACCTAAAACTGCTACTTTGGAGCCAAAAAATGTTGGGAGAAATAATCAGATTACAGCAGCGAATATTACTTGTATGAGAGGATTGGAATTTGATTTGCAACAATAAAGCTGTATCAGGGGGCCTAGAATGGAAAATATAACAAAAGAGGGAAGAAGATTTTCTGAAGAAATTTATGAAAATATTTGGTATAAAATAAATAATTTTAGTAGCAGGAACTCCTAGAGAATTTTAATATTATTCCACAAGGTACAATAATCAGCTAATCTTGATAGAAATTACATTTCACAAGAACGTGTCCATTTAATTGAGAACTTTGATACACATCCAATAACTATTTCAGATCATGTGCTAATAAATACTAAGATAAAATACATGGTAATAAAGTAAAGACGAGACACTGGTGTTTCCCAGCCTACCCGCCAAAAAGACAGGAATTTAAGGAATGGGTAGTGGAAATTATCTGGGAGCTATTAGGGAAGATAGAAAGTACCCCACAAGTTATAGCTAGTGAGTGGGACAAAATGAAAGTAGAGTTTAAAAACAAGATAGAATAAAAGCCAAAAGAGATCTGGTTAAGAAGTAATAAGAATTATTTAAAAGGGCTGACAAAGGTTAAATTATTACAAAATAAGGGGATTCTTGCAGAACAAGAGGAGGCACAATTGTTGAGTGCTAAAGAGAAAATAGAGGAGGACCTGGATAATATGCACGAGTTTAGAAAGACTACTGTTAAACACCTGATGTTAAGTTGTCTATCTCGCCTTCATTCTTGCTGGATGGGTTCGGAGCCGACCTCGGCTCCGACTCGGCCACTCTAAAAGCTCGAGAGTTGGTTCCACTGGCTCGAGGCTCCCCCTATATCCCACAATGCTAGGCGTGAGTTACCTCAGATCTCGTTTGCCGCTACAGCGATCGAGGTGTGTTTTCTACCGGCTCCAGGTTAGTGAAAGTTAGACTAGTTTAAAATTCTTAGACTTAGGCTAGCTCTGTGTATTTTTCTTTCCCTTTAGTGTAGTGGACTTATTATCCCTTCTACCCTTTATCCAGCCCCCTTTTTTTCTAAAGAACTTATAGTTCTTTCCCAAGGCCTTCGGGCCCTTCCTTCCCTATCCTTAGGGTGTGTATGTGTTTTAATTAGGGAGTTCTTATTTAACTTACCTTTAGTTTAAATAATTCCCTTTGAACCCTATTAGTGTAATCTGTGTGTGTGTGTTTTCTGTGTGTGATTACACTTCGGTTCCTTGAATATGTCCAAGGATACAAAGGTCTCAGGCTTCAAGAAGTGTGACTCGTGCTGTCAGAAAATGTCTCTGACAGACGGTCACACTTCTTGTGTGTATTGCCTGGGACCTTTACACCTGCAGGACTCTTGTGCTGTATGCCATGGCTTCAGCCCTAGAGTCCTGCAGGAGAGAAAAAATAAACTCATTTTGAGGGGTTTAATTAAGCCTGAAGGTTCCCTTTCTGTGTCATCGGGGAAACCTTCTAAGGCTTCTAAGACCTCGACTCCAGCTTCAGAGTCGAGGCCTAAGGCTTCGAAACCTACTGCTTCATCGGCTCCGGCTGGAGCTGATGAGTCTTTGACTGCAGTATCCGTGGTTTCCTCGGCTCCGGCTGGAGCCGAGGCATTAGAGATTCCTGGGTCGGCTCCGATCAGACCATCGGAGCCGACATCTAGAAAGAGATCGAGGTCACCGTCCCTTGGCTCCGTTCATTCGGCTCCAGCGTCTCCCCTGCTGTCTGAACGGAGCCATAGATCTCACTCCTCCAGGTCATCGAGGCTCTCGGATCACGACCTCCAGAGGGTAGTGAGTAGACTTTTGAAGTCCGAGGCACTGGCCCAAATGCTCCAGAGTCCGACTCATCAGTCGATGCCTCAACTTGTTCCAATAAATATTCCTCCTCCGACTCCTTTGAGCTCGGAGCCGGGGCGTCTCGGGACCGAGACTGTGGTAGCGTCGGAGCCGATACATTTGTCTTCGGCTCCGTCGTCGGCTCCGATTTCTTCTTTTGAAGAATCTCGGCGCCGGGCTTCCCTCGTCGGCTCCGAGGGGGTGAGTGGCATCGGACCCTTGTCCGACCCCCCTCTCCCTCTCGGTGCTTCGGCGCTGGTGAGTTCGGCTCCGACATCGGCCTCGGAGCCATCTCTGTCGGTGCCGAGGGAGGTTCTCAGCTTCTCGGAGCGGGGACCTCTGGCTCTGCCTGACAGGGGTGCATTCGAGGTCATGCGGAGTGTGTTGGAACCTTGTTCGACTCCACAGTCGGCTCCGTCCACCCCTCCCACTTCGGTGCCTTTGGTTATGTCGACTCACTCCCTCATCCTACACTGCAGAGAGCAAGCTCCTCAAGAATCCCCTGTGGGGATCTCATCCTCTTCCGAGGCCTCTCCTGAATTGGCAGGGGAGCCCCCTAGGAAGAGAAAGTGTAAGAGGAAGCACATAGACTCACCTGAGTCTGTCACCTCTGACACAGATTTAGAGGATTCCGAGGGTTCCCCACGTTCCCCTTCTGAAGATGTCTCTTTCGCAGACATTCTAGAGATCCTGAAACAGAGGGGAAATTGGCCAGCCCTTAACCCTTCGGAGGATGAATCTGTGTATCTTGAGGCGTTTGGCTCTCTCCCTTCCACCTCCTGGGTGTCCCCCCCTTTGATCCCCTCATGCAGGTGGTTGCAAAGAAGGCTTGGACGGCTCCTGATTCAGTGGACCCTACCCCCAGGAGACCCTCCAAATTTATAACAGCACCAACTGACAAGCAATTTCTCACAAAAGGTGTTTCTGTGGATGCTATGGTGGTAGCTGCTGCCACCAAGAAGGAACTAGCTGATCCTTCAGTGCCTGTTCATCCCCCTAACAAAGAATCTAGGTCTATAGACAGGTACGGGAAGCGGATGTTCTCATCAGCGACCTTTGCTATGCGTTCGCTGAACTACCTATGCCATTTTACTCGTCTTCAAAGAGACTTGATCAAAGAAGCGAGTGACATGTTGAAGGATCCTACGGCTGCAGGTTTTCAAGACAAGATGAACACCCAGCTGGCTACCCTGAACTCCATAGCTAACTCCTCCATGCGCCTCCTTTCTTATGCGGCTGATGGAGCGAGCAGGGCCGCAGGGACAGGTGTGGCCTTACGCAGGCATGCCTGGATGCGGCTATGCAACTTTGCGGACCCCTTTAAAACGTCTTTCACTAATTCCCCGTTTGATGGATCATCTCTCTTTGGTCCTCAAGTGAAAGAAACCTTGACTAGGTGCGAGACAGATGGCAAGACTCTTTCTGCCGTCGGAGTCCGTTTTTCTACTCCTTCTAGGCCTTACCCCAAAGGCCAGAAAAGTGGGAAAATGTGGTTCCGCAAACAATCTCAAGGGACTTCGCCTGATGCACAGAGTCGGTTCCCCGCCAGAGGCAGAGGGGGGAACAACAATGGTAGACGTCGCCCTAGAGGCAGGGGGGGTCCGCAGAACCAGGGCAATCGAGAAGCCTTCTCTGATAAGCCCTTTCAGCATCCCTGAGGTGTTGCCCGACTGCCCACCTTCGGAGGCAGTCGGGGGAAGATTGTCACTGTACCCAGAAGCCTGGCTATCCCTGACTCAAGACAAATGGGTACAGTCCATCATTTCCGAAGGCTATTCCATTCCCTTCGTTCGCATTCCAAACCAATCAAAAAAATCCCTTCCAGATGTTCCACCCGCTCAAAGGGATCTTGCAGTTTTGGAAATTTCAAAGCTGCTTGCAAAAAGAGCAATTCAGCCAGTTCCAGCAGACCAGCAAGGATCCGGAATCTACTCCAGGTTCTTTTTAGTTCCAAAGAAAACAGGGGACTGGAGACCAATTTTAGATCTCAGTATCTTGAACAAGTCAGTTAAGAAAACAAGATTTCGGATGGTCACGCTGCAGTCCATCCTTCCCCTTTTGGGAAAGGGAAACTGGATGTGCTCTATAGACCTTCAGGATGCGTACTATCACATAAAAATGAACAGACGCTCCAGAAGATTCCTCCACTTCAGGCTGGGAACCAGTCATTTTCAATTCAGGGCCCTGCCCTTTGGTCTCACCACTGCCCCCCGGGTGTTTACCAAATGCATGGCAGTGGTAGCTTCTCACCTGAGACGTCAAGGATTCCAGGTGTTTCCATATTTGGACGACTGGCTCCTCACAGCTCCCACCAAGCATCTTCTCCTAATGGCCAGGGACTACACCTTTCGCATTTGTCAAAAGTTCGGCATTTCAGTAAATTGCGAAAAGTCTGTTTTGTCGCCTTGTCGTACTATTACCTTCATAGGTGCAAATCTAGACACAGTCAACATGTCTGCAAGACTAACACATCAGAGAATAGCAGACATACACAAACTGGTCTCACTCCTCTTCAGCAGCAACAGAGTCAAAGCCAGGTTAGTTCTGAAAGTGTTGGGGATTATGGCGGCTGCCATACCTCTGCTTCCATTAGCCAGGTTCCACATGAGAATCCTTCAATGGATGCTCTTCACACAATGGTCATACCAGCAACTCCCGATGTTCCATACCATTATGATCACACAAACATGCAGAAATCATCTTCTGTGGTGGATGTCTTCCCCTCAGCTCTTATTGGGAAGACTTTTTGTACCTTCCCCTCCAGTTGCTACTTTGACAACGGACGCCTCCCTGATCAGGTGGGGGGGGCATTATCAGGGCAGAACTGTCCAGGGCACATGGCAACCAGACGAATGCCACTTGCACATAAATGTTCTAGAGATGAGAGCAGTGCTTTTAGCATTGCAAGCCCTTCAAGACTCTCTTCCCTTGGGAACGATAGCAATCCAGACGGACAATATGTCTGTAGTGTGGTATATCAACAAACAAGGCGGAACCAGGTCCTACCCCCTGTGTCGAGAAGCACTCAGACTGTGGCAATGGGCGATTTCTTCTCAGTGGTTTCTGATAGCAACGCACATCCCGGAAGTCCAATCAAATTGCGGACAAGTTGAGCAGAGCTATCCTCATGCCTCACGAGTGGTCTCTGAAAGACTCTGTGGTGAGAGAAATTTTTCTCAAATGGGGTCAGCCTTGCTGCGATCTTTTTGCTACTCCCCAAAACAGCAAGTGCAGAGATTATTTCACCCTATTCCCGCTACCAGGCCAGCCCAGCAGAGACGCTCTAGTCCAAGTTTGGCCCCGGGGACTTCTGTATGCATTTCCTCCTTCCCACTAATCTCTCAAGTGATACAGAAAGCTATCGCTCAGAAGGCCTGCTTGATCCTCATTGCTCCTTACTGGCCTCGACAGGTTTGGTTCCCCTTTCTACATCATTTTCTGTTGGAGCAACCTTGGCATCTGGACCTAGTTCCAGATCTTTTGATCCATCAGTCGGGTCAGTTTCATCGCTCCCTTCCCTCTCTGAACCTCACTGCTTGGTTCCTCCTATTCCAACCTTAGCCAGGCTTCCTCAAATATCTCACTCTGTTCGAGATATTTTGATAGCTTCCATAAATCTTCCACTCGAAAGATTTATTTGAGTAAGTGGAAACGTTTCGCCTATTGGGCTCAAGGAAGGGACATAGATCCTTTCACTGCTTCCATCCAAATGGTCCTTGATTTTCTAGCTGAACTCTTCCATGCAGGTTCATCTCCTTCTACTCTTAAAGTTCAATTGGCAGCTATTTCTAACTTTCATGTGGGCATTTCAGAGTCTGCCATAATGTCCCACAAGCTTTGCAAAGCTTTTTTGAAGGGAGTTTTTCTACTCAGACCTCCTATAAGAAATCCTCCTCCTCCTTGAGACCTAAATTTAGTTCTTAGTTCTTTGATTCTTTCCCCTTTCGAACCTGCAGCCTCCTGTTCTTTAAAATTGCTATCATGGAAGACTCTCTTTCTGGTAGCTATTACTTCAGCTAGAAGAGTTTCAGAACTTCATGCACTCAGCTGTCGACCTCCTTATCTGTTGTTCCATAAGGACAGGGTATCTTCTGAACTAACCCGTCCTTTTTACCTAAGATAGCCTCGGCGTCTAACCTGAATCAAAGCATTGACCTCCTGTGTTTTTCCAGAATATTCTAACAGGTCTGAACAAAAATTGCATTGGCTAGATGTTCATCGTCAGTTAAGGTACTATTTGGATAGAACCAAACAATTCAGAAAATCTGACCAGCTGTTTGTCTCTTATGCAGGAGGCAGAAAGGGACTTTCAGTTTCAAAGGTATCATTATCTAGATGGCTAACATCTCTGATTTCCCTTGTTTATGAAATTAGACACCAAAAGCTGCCTAACAAACCTAAAGCCCATTCCACCAGAGCTTTGGCTACTTCTATAGCCTTCCAAGACAGACTGCCTATTGACACCATTTGTGCAGCGGCTACTTGGGCTACTCCTCACACTTTCATTTCTCATTATAAGTTGGATTTAGCTTCTAGGCATAGAGCTAACTTTGGTTCCACTGTTCTCAAGAGTCTGTTCCGTTAGGCCACCCAGGACAAGGTGCTAGGGACGCGGTCCCATCCAGCAAGAATGAAGGCGAGATAGACAACTTAACATATAGAAGTTATGTTCTTACCATAACGTTCCATGTTAGTTGTCTTCTTCTCGCCTTCTTCTTGCGTCCCACCCTCCTTCCCCCTGGCCTGGACAGACCTAGAGGAGATTTGATTGTGACCTCTCTTTCTACCACCTCTTTACTTTAGGTATATGCTGCTGTGCATATTTTCCTGGATCAGGATGTAGGTCACCCTTCTCTTCTCCCTGGTTTATAGAGGTGGACTTTGTTTATAATTATTCTATTGCTATTATAAGCTGGGCCTAGCTTACAAACGAGATCTGAGGTAACTCACGCCTAGCATTGTGGGATATAGGGGGAGCCTCGAGCCGGTGGAATCAACTCTCGAGCTTTTAGAGTGGCCGAGTCGGAGCCGAGGTCGGCTCCGAACCCATCCAGCAAGAAGAAGGCGAGAAGAAGACAACTAACATGGAACGTTATGGTAAGAACATAACTTCTATTTTTTTTGATAACTGCAGAGCACAAAAACTTTTAACATAACAACTTAGGTAAAAGAAAATTGAAAGGGCTGTTGTCAAAAGTAGGGGCTCCATATCAAGAAAGAAAGAAAAATAACCAGAGAACCTGTACAAGTATTAGAGATATTTTAGAATTTTTATGAAAAATCTGTATAATGCAGAGAAGTGGGAAAATAAAAGCACTCATGGAAATATGTATGAAAGGCTTAAATATGCCATGTTCAGAGGTAGATGAGGCTCAACAACTAATAGTTAAGACAGCAGGAGATGAGATAAAATGATAATGTATAGCCAATCTACAGGAAAGTCTCCAGGAACAGATGGTATTTTAGTAGAAGTTTGGCGGGAAGAAAGTGATAAAAATCTGTAAGTTTCTAACAGTATTTTAAAAGAAGTAGAATATAGAATTTTCATAGGGAAAGGTTGTGGTGCCCATAATACCTAAAGAGGGTCAAGACACATCTCATTCAGATTCATATAGGCCCATCTCAATTCTAAACCATGATTATAAAGTGTTTATGTTTTTAATGGCTAAAAGAATGTCAAAGGTGATGCCAAAACTGATAGATAAGGACAAAAGTGGTTTTGTGGAGGGGAGGCAAATGTATGACATTAACAGAACAATGATGATCCAGAAGGATGCAGAATGCAAGGAAATACCATTGTCATTGCTAGGTCTTGATGCAGAGTAAGCTGGGATTTTATGAGTAGAGCTATGGAAGTGTTTGCATTTCCTGAAATATTAATAAGGTTAATTAGACGGATAGACGAGAGATCAGAAGCAAAAATCAAAGTGGGAGTGTTCCTCTCTAAGTTGTGTCTGAACAGATGAACCAGGCAGGGGTGTCCTCTTTCCCCTTTATTTGTGTTACATTCAGAACTATTGGCAAAGAAAATAAGGGACTCTGAAATACAAGAATATAGTTGGTACATTGTTCAAGAAAAGTCAGCATTATTTGCAGATATTATTTTTTACCTGACATAATCTTTTTGTTAATACGAGTGGGCACAGCTTGCTATTGTGTCTTCTGGGTTTGGGGTTGCTTGGAATTTAGCAAAGGTTTTTCTCAGCAGAGGGAAGTTAGCCATGGAATAGTTCTTAAAGACTTTTGGTTTCGCTGGAACCCAGGATTTAATTTTTATTTCAAGTAATACTCGCTTATGGTCAGATCTGACAAGTGAAGACATTACATTGGATGAGGAACATCAGACCCTCCATGTTCATGAATACAAAGTCAAGGATGTTTGTATCCCTGGTAGGGGAATGGACCAACTTTTCCAGGATGTTTGTATTAAAGTTTAGGAATCGATGGGCTTGTGTATTAGAAATCGTGTAGGATTCTCAATTTATAGACAGATAGTTGAGATCCCCCATGAATATCATATTGGGTTGAATGGCAAGGGACATTTAGATAGGTCACATGGGTTTCCTGGGACATGAAGGGGGACCTATAGTTTGCAAAGATATGTTATAACACTCTATGTATGTTGAGTTGCACATGTATGAGTTCCAGTGGGTCATACACTTTAACTAATCTGGATGTGAGGTTGTTTTAATATAGACTGAGACTCCTCCACCTTTAGTTCTCTCCTGTGCATTGCAGTTCTACTCTCCAAGACTTTAAACCATGTCTCCATTACTACACAGATATCTACACTCTCCAGCGAGAGGAAGGCTTGCAGGGGGTGGAGTTTCTTGTTAAGACTACTAGCATTGCACAGTACCACAATATGGGGGTCAAAAAGGTCTTTGCCAATATCTGAAAGCCTAGAGGGATAGTTACAGACCTTCCTGGCAAAGCAGAGTGGTCTGTCAACCATATCCTCCCAGGCTATCAAATATTGTACTCCCCTGGACTGACACCAGAAGCTAAGCCAATTGTTAAAAACAATAATTTTCTGTTGGTAACATGGTATCATCCTTGGAGAAGCTAGTATGCTCCTCACTGCTAGGCTTATACCTGACTGAGACACAATCAGCGAGTTCAATTATGTCTCACTTCATATAGTCAAGGAAGGTACATCTCAGGTCATTAACACCCACATGGACTATGACAGAGTCATACTGGTTGGTACCTGTGGTTCAATGACCTGAGTGCCTGTGTCACTTGACAGATCCTAGCCCCGGATGGACAGCTAACGGTGACTCTCTCCTTACTTAGTCTGGTAAGGAGGACATCATTGTGCCTCACTATAGAATCACCAATGACCACAAAATTTGGCTGTGTGCTGGTTTGCCTTAAGGGCTTAGTGTGAGAGGCATCGGATACAATATTACTACGTGTAGCTGTGGGTGGTGTTTTAACAGCGTGTTTACATGATGGCTAGGGGGCCTTTATTTGATTGTACTGTGCAGGAGGTCTTAGTCTTTTAGGAAGGTTACCTGTAAGTGCCTTAGCATACACATTTTTATATGCAGAGTCTTTCTCCTGTGCAGTAGGCATGGTGCAAGTGTCACGGACAGCCTCTATTGGACTAGCTTTGGTTGTATGAGAGGGTTTTTCCTCCTGTGTTAAAGTGCAATTACACCTTACACATACCTTTTCTGTTTTATTAAGAATAAGTGGGTTGTCAGTGTACATCAGACAATTGCTACAATGCCTCAGAATACCTATCTTAGCCAAACTGGCCACAGAGAGAGTCAGGAAGTACATATCTATGGCTACTGATCTACTAGGGAGGAGTGACTCTTAGTCTACTGTTAAGGGTGTGTTATTCATGTTCTAATTTCCACGGGTATTTGACTTCCCAAAGGACATGATAATGCACTTTTTTGCATTTAGTTTTAGGCCATGGTTCTGGCACCAATCATTTGTCTGACCTAGACCTTCCAAAGGATATCTAAGTTGTTGGGGGATTCAGTGATTGCCCTCAGTTTGCAGTCATCAGCAAAATGCTTCATCCAAAAGCTTTCCACATTAGTCTTGACTTCAGAGAAGTATACTCCAAACAAGAGTGGTCCCATCACTGAGCCCTGCAGCACAGCACTAGTAACTGGCCTCTTGCTGGATCTGGATTCACCCACTTTAACCACAGTGTTCTGTCCATGAGCCAATTGGCTATCCATCTGGTGACATTGGGATTTACACCCATTTTTGTGAGTTTATTTACAATACATGAGTAGGGAATTGTGTCAAATGTTTTGCCAGGTTGAAGTAGGCTTTACGTACTGTTTTGTCATCATACATGGCCCTGCTGACTTTCTCAAAGAAATCCACCAGATTCAGTAGGCATGACCTGCCTTTGACAAAGGTGAATTGGGTTGGATTCAGTGTTTGGAGGTTTTCTATGTCATTATTTATGAGGTCCATGATTATTCTTTCCATGGCCATACACAGAAGACTAGTCAAACTTATGGGTCTGTAATTTCCCAAGTCAGTAGATGGTCCCCCTTTATACAGAGGGATGACTGTTGCTGTCCTCCACTCTTAACAGGACAAATCCAGACCAGAGGCTGCGGTTAAATAAGACATCCTAATGAGCCTGTTAAGTCCTGATTCCTCTGTTTAAGAGGCAACCTGGTATATCAACAGACACCACTGAAGCCATGTTTTTGCTTTAGAGAGCACAGCTGCAACCTGTTCTTTGGTGATAATTGGTGGTGGAGGGTATTTCTTGGGGGAGAACAGGGAGTGATGGGGAGGTGAAATTTGAGCAGAATGCGTTAGCCAGCTATTTGGTATGTTTTCTGTCTGAGTATAGATGGTGCCATCTACAATTAATTCTGCATATTACTGGGTGTAGCTCTTAAGATTGTGGACATAACTGAAAAATGCCTTATGGGTATACTTGGCTTTGGAGGCTATTTTTACCACAAAGTCTGAGTTCAGAGAATTGACTAGTTCCTAGATTTGCTTGTTTAAACCAATGAGAGACTTTTGCTCTGTTGTGCACATTCCCTCTTACTTCTCAACAAGATTTTCTTTCTTTTGTTGTACAACCTACTAATACCAGGGGTCCACCAGGATGGCTTGTTTTGCAGTTTGACCTGGGTTTATTTTGTTCTGGTACTGCCATTTCTATGCAGTTGAAATAAACAACAACCAGTATGTCACAAACCTTTAACTCCAACCAAAAGAAAACGTTATAATGCCAAACACCACGGTTAAGCACCTTTGCCTCAAATTAAAGACATCATCAGAACCATGAAAAAAAAACTAGAATGAACTTTTGAAATTAAACGGACATCCCCCCCAAATTACAACCAATCCAGTGTAACATTTGCTAACGTTGAGAAAATAGTTGAAGAATTAAAGAAACCGTCTTGAAAAAGCATACAAAATGTGAAAAAAGTATATACAGAATGCACTCTTTCCATACAAATTAAAAAACATAAAGAGAAAGTATGCCAAGTGTAGAACAAGTATTTACTTTAAAAGATCAAAAAGTCAAAATTTGCGAGACTTTCTTTTAAGTTCACTGGAAATAGAAATATTGTCATTAAGGCCAGGAAAGTTAGCTGCATTCAGCCTTATTTGACAAAATATCTCACAGTGAAAAAGTTTATTTCGCCAGTCACCTGCGAATGCAGTTACTTGTATCTGTTCCAAAACAAAAACTTGTTGAACCCCTGCAGAAACTGGAGTGCCTGACTAATGCACTTTTGTTGTCTTTACGCTGAATGCTCTAAATATGTTGGTATATCCTTTTATTTAAGGTATTTTTAGTTTTGCCTATATATAAAAGGCAGAACAGGATGTGTATAATGCCAGGTATACAACTCTTTCAGATAAACAGTTGTATGTACCACTGGTATTAGTTGTCTTGATTTTATTCAACAAGGATCCATTATAACATGGGTCAATGTATGGGCACTGGTGACCGCTTCCACATTTTCTCGTGAACACAAGCCCCTTGTTAGAACAGACAGGCTTCTCAAAGATGCATTTTATATTATGTTTGTTTTCCTAAGTAAAGGAGGGGGATCCTGCAAAATGTAGTTTGGTCTCATCATCACATTGCAAAAGAAACCACTTTTTCTGCAAAACTTTCTCTTTCCTTTGCATCAAGTGTATAGTGTGGAACCATATTAGCATGCCTGTTGAAAACCATATGGCTTTGTGAATCATCCTCCTTGTTGTTCAACTGATGGAGCCCATTCAGGATAATGGGTGCATATTTGTTATTTCTCTCTGCCCAAACCTCTTCATGTATCTTGTTAAGAAAAGAAGCTGGGTAGCCGCAGTCCAAAAACATGTACTTAATTATTGTAGACAAGTAAAATCATTGGAGGTCAGGCGGGAGGGTTCTAATACACTGGCTTTTTATGACCTCACCCAGGGGTGTTCTGAGACCTAACACTGCAAGCAGAAGGCCTCTACACCCCTGGAAAGGGATTATTTCCACAATAACACACACTCACTTTCATGCATGCAAGTGCCCATACAATCACACATGCAGACAGAAAAATAAGCACACACATTTTTCTGGGTTTTTTTTAATTATACATTTGTTTTCGTTGTTTTACACTCACTAAACACTAAAAGCGCTGCTTAGTGAGTGTAAAACGTGCCCAATCTGACACCCACTTTTATGCACACATACAGACACACACACACACACACACACACACACACACACTTTTCAGGGTTTTTTGTTTTATTTTTACACTCATTAAACTGCTGAAGTGCTGTTTAGCGAGTATAAAAAATGGCGTCCGTTAGCTTTCTATCAGTCCGAACTCTATGGCAGCTTATTATGCTGCATCAAACTTGTTTTTCAGGAGGCATTATCTGTAGATTAATACCCTAGTGGAGAACATTTGTTCTCCAGTCAGGGTGTGATCTACAGGTCGCCCATTCTCTAACAGAACATGATGATCCAGCGGGAAGCAGAATGTACGAAAATTCCACTGCTGTTGGTGGGTATTGATGCAGAGAAAGCATTCAAGAGTAAGCTGGGATTTTAAGAGTACGTCAATGGAAGCATGTGCATTCCCTGATAAAATAATTAGGTTAATTAGGATACATGAGGGATTGGAGGCAAAAATTAAAGTGGGAGAGTACCTCTTTGATAAGTTGTGTCTGAACAGAGGAACCAGGCAGGGGTGTCCTTTTTCCCCTTAGTTATTTGTGTTATACTTAGAACCACTGACAAATAAAATGAGTGACTCGGAAATTGAAAGATATAATTGTATGGTGTTCAGGAAAAGTTGGTTTTATTTGCAGATTGTATGATTTTGTATCTGATGCAACCAGAAAGGACATCCTGATGCAACCAGAAAGGACATCTCAGTGTTTTTGGAATATTCTGAGACAGTTTCGGGTTTTTTCAGGACATAAAATTAATGAAGACAAAAACAAAGGCTATAGCTATAATCTATGTATCAGCATAAGAATTGGTCCAGAAATACACATTTATGGAGACATGATGAAATTAAGTATTTAGGAGTATGGATTAAAAAGGAATCAGTTATGGATGCTAAGTTTATGGGGGAAGAGATCAAACAAAAGATAATAAAAAAAAACATAGAAACTAGAAGCTCTTGCCTATGGATATGTACAGCAAAATAGCAGCAGTTAAAAATGTTTAGTCCCTTTAGTTTTTTATACACAGGTCAGGCAGAGTTTATCAGCCAGAGTAGAAGTTGTGGACAATAATTAATCAAGAGATTAAATATTTTATTTGGGAGGGGAAGAGGGCAACAGTTAAAAGAGTAAGCTGATCCTCCCAACAGAGCAAGGAGGCATAGGATTACCTGATGTGAAGGGATATTTTAGAGCTACACAGTTAAGGCTCTTCTACACAACACAAGCAGAAAGCTACAATTCAAGAAATAAGGAAATAAAGGGATTTTGGATGCAGATCCTTAGAGAGAAAAACAACAGTCATACAGAATATCATATTCATAAAGTAGCAGAATGTATACTGAAAAATAAGCCAACATGAGAATGGAGTAAGGAGAGTCTGCCAATAGGGATGACTGCAATTAGGGGTACAGAGCTAGACAAGAGGCGGTTGGAATTTATTGCAGGAAGCTGGCAAATGAACGAAGGTATTGGGAACAAACAATTAGAAAAGGAAAGGTAACAGAATGGGAGGAAGCCAAGAAGACATTAGATTGCAGGCTAGTGACTGCCTTCCCTATCAGGGATTGATATCTGAGTACAGACAAAGAGAAGGGATAGGGGAATCCTAAACCTGGTAGAGTTTTGAGTCTAGAACAAAAGCTCCTGTTAAAAAGGAATTAGGGATTACTAGGGAAAATAAAACATTGGATGATAACTATAGGAATCAATCAGAAGAAGTCAGAAAAGACTGTGAAAACAGACTGGATAAGCAATTTACAAGGAAACAATGGCGAAACATATGTATGGCTCCCAAATATGCAATAAAGTCAAGAATATTTAGGATTTTTGCCTGAAAGTGTTTGCATACTTTTATACCTCAAGCAGACACCAAAGAATTTTTCCACAGGTAAATTTCAAATGTGGGATGTTTGATGAGGAAGAAAGAGGTAACTGGGAAAAAGAAGTTATGTCTTACCATAACGTTCCATCTGTATTGTTGATCCTCGTTCAGTCATTACGCATGGGTATCGGTTCCGACCTCGGAACCGAGCCGGCCATTTTCTAAGCTCGCGTCAGCTTCAAACTCTCGAGCTAACCTCTTACCCACAATTCCTCTCTTCCTGTTACCTCAGGCTGAGTTTGCAAGTCAAAGAAGGTAGAGGCTACCTCTGGTCAAATAACCTAAAAGAACCAGATTATGAGATCCACTAGAAACCACAGGAGGGGGAAGGAGGAAGGGTCGTAATGACTGAACGAGGATCAACAATGCAGATGAAACGTTATGGTAAGACATAACTTCTTTATCTGATATTGTTAATCATCGTTCATTCCTTACGCATGGGGCAGAGTCTCCAGCTACCTCTATTCCTGGGAGGCTCTCATGGAAGGACATTTTGGAGCACCATAGAACCGAAAAATGCTCTTCCCCTGGAGGCCAAATCCAATTTGTAATGATTGATGAAGGTATGAGGCATAGCCCAAGTTGCAGCTGCACAGATGTCATGTAAGGAAGCTCTGGCATGGAAGGCAGCAGAAGTTGCCACCAACCTTGTTGAATGAGCTTTCATGGTAGTAGGCAACGAGATACTGCTTTGTGTATAAATGAAGGTCACACAGTCCTTCAACCATCTAGCTAATGTGACCTTAGCAACAGTGGATCCTAATCTAGGTCCAGAAAAAGCCAGAAATAACTGGTCAGATTTAAGAAAGGGCCTAGTCCTGTTTAAGTAAAAATGAATTTGCCTGTGGATATCTAGGGTATGTAGGCAATACTCTCCTCTGTTTGAATGACTGGGAAAGAAAACTGGCAATTCAATGGCTTGATTAATGGACATTTCAGAGATCACTTTAGGCAGAAAAGAT
The DNA here is from genome assembly GCF_019279795.1 of Protopterus annectens. Classification (NCBI taxonomy): domain Eukaryota; kingdom Metazoa; phylum Chordata; order Ceratodontiformes; family Protopteridae; genus Protopterus; species Protopterus annectens. The sequence goes on from NC_056743.1 coordinate 241,320,068, forward strand.
GGATTAGTTCTCAGAGACACTCTATCTCTATGAAAAATCAAGTAAGGAATCTTGATACATAGAACTTGAAGCTCAGAAATACGTCTGGCAGAAGTAATGGCGACCACAAACAAGGTTTTCTATGACAAATACTTGAGGTTGCAAGAAGAGGCAGGTTCAAAAGGTGGCATTGTCAGAGCTTGTAGAACTAATGATAAATCCCATGGTTGAATAGGTTCTCTAAAAGGTGGCTTCAGATGATTCACACCTTTTATGAAGGTCTTGCACAACTTGTGGGACATAAGAGAGGAATCTTGTACACCCTCATGAAAATTAGAAATTGCAGCCAAATGAACTTTAATGGAAGAGGCCGACAGACCCGATTGAAAGAGGTCGGCCAGATAGTCTAGTATTATCGACACTGGTACTGAGAAGGGATCCACTTGTTTATCTTTCAGCCAACAGGTAAATCTTTTCCACTTGCTCACATAAGTAATTCTAGTGGAAGACTTATGAGATGCAATGAGAATATCACATACTTGTAAAGAAAGATCATTCTGCCTGGCAATCAAGGGAATTGGAGTAGCCAAGCCATGAGCTTCAGGCTGTTCAAGTTGGGATGAATCAGGTTCTGTGGATGTGAGATCAACTCTGGGGTTGGATGGAGAATCCATGGTTGATCTAGTAGGTGAGGCCAAAGGAAGGGGAAGCAAATCCGTCAAGGCCAATATGGTGCTATGAGGATCACCTTGCTCTTCAACTGATGGGCTTTCTTCAGAAACTGGGGAATGAGGGGAAAGAGTGGAAATGCATAAAGATGACCCGAGGGCCAATCGTGGACTAGAGCGTCCCTGGGTGACTGTCCCGAAGGGGGAATCAGGGCAAAGTAGTTGTTGCATTTGTAGTTGGTCGGGATGCAAAGAGGTCGCAGCAAGGATGGCCCCAGCGGTGGAAGATCTCCGCCACTATCAAGGGATTCATGGACCACTCGTGAGGTTGAAGAATGCACCTGCTGAGTCTGTCTGCTATCACGTTGTAACTCCCGGGAATGTGCGTTGCTAGAAGAAAACGGTTGGTAGCCATCGCCCATTGCCATATTCTCATAGCCTCTCAACAAAGGGGGTAAGATTTGGTTCCACCTTGCTTGTTGATGTACCAGACCACCGCCATGTTGTCTGATTGAATCGCAATTGTCCCAGATGGCAGCAGTGGATGGAATGCTTGCAACGCCAGAAGCACCGTCCTCAGCTCTAGAACGTTTATATGCAGATGGGCATCCAGTTCGGACCAAGTGCCTTGGACTGTCTGTCCCTGACATAGCCCCCCCACCCCATCAGGGAGGCGTCCGTGGTCACTCTGGCCTTGGGTTGCTGGGGGGAGAAGGGGCAAGACCATTGTGAAAGATTGTGCATCATCCACCAATTTAAATCCTGTTTGCACCTGTGGTTTACTCGAATCATGGCTTAAAGAGGATGCTGAAAAGGATACCACTGGTTTAGCAGTAGCCATTGTAGAAGCCTCATGTGAAACCTGGCCAGGGGAACAATGGTGATGGAGGCTGCCATGGAACCCAACAGTTGTAGAACCAAGTGAGTCGTGGATTTCTCCCTTGAAAGGATTGGAATCAGTTGTTGCTTTATCATTAGAATTCTGTGCTCTGGAATAGCAACTCTGCAGTTTTTTGTGTCCAAGATAACCCCTATGAATTCTGTCAACTGAGATGGGGTGAGACTGGATTTTTGCCAGTTTATGGTTATGCCTAGCCTTTGAGCAGCGAGAAGAGAGTATGCCAGAATTTTTTTTCAGTAGATGTCTGGTGGGGGCGGAAATGAGCCAGTCGTCTAGGTATGGAAACACCTGGAATCCTTGAAGTCGCAAAAGAGCTATGACAACTGCCATGCACTTTGTGAACACTCTGGGGGCTGTAGAGAGTCCAAAGGGCAGTACTCTGAACTGGTAGTGACTGGCACCCGCACGGAAGCGCAGAAATCTTCTTGATGGCCTGTCCACTTTTATGTGGTAGTACGCATCTTGAAGATCTACCAAGCACATCCAATTGTCTTTTTCCAATAGCAGGAGGACAGACTGTATTGTGACCATCTGGAATTTTTGTACTCTCACAAACTTGTTCAACACACTGAGATCCAAAATTGGTCTCCAGTCCCCGGTTTTCTTTGGCACCAAAAATAGTCTTGAGTAGAATCTGGATCCCATCTGATCTAGAGGGACTATTTGGCTGACACTCTTTCTTAGCAGCTTTTCTATCTCTAGTGCTGCTTCTTCCCTCTGACTGGGTGGAACGTCGGGAAGGTTTTTTGAAGGGGCAGGACAAAGATCGAAGGGGATATGATAACCTCTGGTTATAATCCTTTGTACCCAAGAATCGGTGGTGATGGTTAGCCAAGCAGAAGGGTACAAGGAGAAACGTCCCCCAACCACCTCCAGAGGAAAGGAGTTGGGCTGCTCTTCAGGAGCGCTGGTAGGATTCACCAGGGAAAGAATCCCTGGAACCCTGGTTACGCGGACCCCCTCTGCTCTGAAAGGAGCGTCTTCCCTGTGAGTTTCCCCCCTCTGCCTTTAAGGGAGAACATGGCCTGTGTGTCACGGAAAGGACCCTGAGATTTCTTGAACCATATCTTCCCACTCTTTTGGTTTCAGGAGAAAGCACATTGAGGGGAAGAATAATGGACACCTATGGCAGAAAGGGTCTTACCATCCTGTTCTCATCTGGCCAGTGTGCTTTTAACTTTGGGCCCAAACAACGAGAAGGCCTTAATGGGAGCGTTAAGAAAGGAAGCCTTAAAGGGTTCTGTGAAATTGCACAGGCGTGTCGTCTTAAGACCGCAGCTGAACCCGCTGCTCTAGCTGCTCCTTCTGATGCATGAGATATCAGTTGCATAGAGGAGTTAGATATTGATTCAATGGTGGCCAGCTGAGAGGCCACTTTGTCATGGACCTCATCAGACATGGCACCAGCCAAGTTTTCAGGGAGCTCAGAAATCAGATCCCTTTGAAGCCTGGTAAAGTGTGCCATATAATTCAGGGACCTGATAGTAAAGGTCGCTGAAGCAAAGGTGCGCTTCCCTATCCTGTCCAGTGCCCAGGACTCTGTTAGGCGGATGGACAGTCTGGCTTTCTTCTTCTGCCAGATCCTTTTTTGTTGCGGCCGCCACCACCAAAGCATCCATAGGAAGACCTTTGGACCAATGGGGATCCGAAGCAGGAGGGGAAAAAATCTTATCTGGCCTCCGGGGGAATAGCTTAGACGGTATCAGGAGCCTTCCAAACACGCTGCACGATGAGCCGGACAAGTTCATTGGCAAGTGGAGTAACCCAGGAGGTAGGGGGCCAGGTGTGAAAGGCCTGCAGGAACACAGATTCCTCAGAACACAGATTCCTCAGAGGTCAGATTAGAGGACTGCCAGTCACCTCTCAGTTTCAGGATTTCAAGGATATCACCAAAGGATACCTCAGAGGGTGACTGGGGGGATCCTTCCCCCTCATCGAAATATGTGTCTTCAGTGAGGGACTCCTCTGTGGAGTCCATGTGCTTCCTCTTACACAAACTTTTCTGGTGGACCTCCTCAGTGGGAGAAGCTGGAGAAGGCAGCAGAAAAGGGGATTCCTGTGGGAATATGTCCTGAGGCCCTTGCACCCGGTGTCCGCTAGGTGCGACTTGTGAAACCAGTGTACCAGAGGAGGGTGGAGGTATAGACAAGTCCAGTATTGCCAGCAGCAGCGAAAGCCTTCGCCACCAGTTGGAAAGCTGGTCCACCTGAAGAGGAGTGCATGTCTAGGACAGGGGTCACCCCTCCCCTAAGTGGCACAGCCTGTCGACCAGGAGTCCCTGGATGGCTGTGGAGCAGCAAACTATGCATGTCACAACTGACATCTTGGGTCGTAGCAAAACTTTCCTGCCATGAAGGCAACTGCAGTTCCTTAGTGAGATCCATAAAGGGGACCACAGAAGACTGTACTATATCCATGGAATTCAAAGGCAATGAAGGAGGAGAATAGGAAGGGGTCTTTGGAGATGGGTGATCACCTCCCAAGGAAGGACAGTTCCTGAGGGGTGGGATACCTCTGGCCAAGAGCACCTGATTCACAAGACGCAACACATCATGCTCAGAAAGGCTTCTAGTGGACCTCACGGAAACTGAGGGAGAAACAGGCCTGTCCACAGAAGAAGCAAACTCGGTGCCCTTCTCACCTGTCCGCACCAAGAACAATGGTGCCGAGAGAGACTGGACTACGAGTGTCTGCATCGAAGAAGTCATCGGTGCTGAGGTCATGGTCTGCACTGACACAGGGATCAGTGCCGAAGTGGTTGTCAGTACCGAAGCTGGAACCGACAAAACTGGAGTCGACAATAAAGGCGTCGGTTCTGAGGAAGATCTCGGAGCCAACGAGGTCAAGGTCTGTGCCGAATGAACAGTCGGTGCCTATACAGTGGTAATAGTCTAAACCGAGGAGCCCCTCTGTGCCGATATAGTGAAGGCTGCAGGAGAAGACGGAACCGAGATCACTAATGGAGCTAAAGGCCTCGGTGCCGAAGGTCTAGGCACCGAAAGCACTGGGGATGACTGAGTGAGCTCCGGGGCCACAATTTTAGCCTTTTTAGGTTTTGGTTGGCGGGAGTCCCCAGCCGGGGACAAAGACAAACATTTAGCTTTGGTAGGAACATCCAAGATTTTCTTATGGGCTCTAGGAGAGGTTGAGGTCTCCAACCCAGAAATAGCCTCTGAAAAGGGAGATTTAAGAAGTCCCTTCAGTAACAGCTTGTTTTCTCTTTCCAACAAGGTTCTATTCGAAAAGTTCTCACAAATAGTACAGGGTGGGTCAACAGACAAGTGGGACGCCCCCAAACAATAAACGCACAAAGAGTGTGCATCAGAAGTAGGTATTTTGTGTCCACAATCAGAACACTGCTTAAATCCCGGACTACCTTTCTTATCTGCCATGACAGTAAATTAATTAATAGAAAAGGTACCAGCAATGGTACAAGAGAATACCCGAAGGTATGAGAAAAAAAAACGGGGAAAGGATTACCAACGATGGTAAGGACAGAATACCTTGTGGTAAAGAAAAAGGCAGAAAAACCTGAAGAAAATACGTACGCTAGATGAGATAGGGTAAGAGACAATGAAATATAAACCTTTCTGACAGAAAAGTAATCTGAAAGACTATTAAGCAACAAATAACTGTACTTAGCTCAAGAGAAGTAGCTTGACACGACCAAATGGCAATGCGGCAAACGAAATCTGAGGTAAAAGGGAGAGGGGGATTGTGGGTAAGAGTTTAGCTCAAGAGTTTGAAGCTGATGCAGGCTTGGAAAATGGCCGGCTCGGTTCCGAGGTCGGAACCGATACCCATGCGTAAGGAATGAACGAGGATTAACAATATCAGATCATATGTTTTGGGAGTGCAATGAGTTGGCAGACTAAAGATTCCCTACAGAGTACTCTGTCAGAAATATTGAGTAAACAAATTGGTATAACTAACGAAATTACTTAATTTTTGAGCTGGGATACAAGATCTGAATTGTGTAGACATAGTAAGACCTTGTTAAGCTTAATTCTGGTGGCTAGCAAAAAACAATTACTTGAAAATGGAAATCAAATTCTAAGCCATCTGCAATTGAAGTAGTGAATGTTGTAACAGAGATAAAAAAAGACTGGAAGTGGGATCTCTGGAAAAGGGTAGAAGCAAATTACACACAAAAAATGAAAATTGTGGGAATATTACATGCAGAATAATGTTGTGGAAGAGAAGTGAGGTTTAAAGGAAGGCAGGAATTGAGCAATGTATGTAATATTGGATTGATGACAACTGTTTAAAAAATATAATGCTTGTAACTGTGAACATGTTATCATTTTTCTTTTTATACAAATGTCTGTTTGCCTATGTCTTAAGTGATAATTCAATAAAGGTGTTTAAAAATTATCATATATCTGTGCCATTAAGCTGGTTGTGTTACAATCTTAAAATTAATATCATAAGAACACAAGAGTTTACTGAGTAATACACTTTGTTCTTAACAAACCTACTCAATAATATAATGTTAAAAATGCAACCTGTCTCAAGTATTTTTGTAAAGGAAGAGCAATGATCCCTTCAGTTAAAGCTTTGGAAGCATGTTTGGCTTTGAAATGTAAAAGGAAACTTGGACAATTTCATAAAGCATAATTCACTAAATCATGTTTCAAGCAATAAACTTCCCTTAATGTAATGTTGGTGTAAAACAAGGGTATCACCGGAAGACCCATCAATTTGCATTTTTGTGACCCCCCCAAGACACTCCAAGTGATAGGGTTACAATCCCAGCCGGGGACAAAGACAAACATTTAGCTTTGGTAGGAACATCCAAGATTTTCTTATGGGCTCTAGGAGAGGTTGAGGTCTCCAACCCAGAAATAGCCTCTGAAAAGGGAGATTTAAGAAGTCCCTTCAGTAACAGCTTGTTTTCTCTTTCCAACAAGGTTCTATTCGAAAAGTTCTCACAAATAGTACAGGGTGGGTCAACAGAGAAGTGGGACGCCCCCAAACAATAAACGCACAAAGAGTGTGCATCAGAAGTAGGTAGTTTGTGTCCACAATCAGAACACTGCTTAAATCCCGGACTACCTTTCTTATCTGCCATGACAGTAAATTAATTAATAGAAAAGGTACCAGCAATGGTACAAGAGAATACCCGAAGGTATGAGAAAAAAAAAACGGGGAAAGGATTACCAACGATGGTAAGGACAGAATACCTTGTGGTAAAGAAAAAGGCAGAAAAACCTGAAGAAAATACGTACGCTAGATGAGATAGGGTAAGAGACAATGAAATATAAACCTTTCTGACAGAAAAGTAATCTGAAAGACTATTAAGCAACAAATAACTGTACTTAGCTCAAGAGAAGTAGCTTGACACGACCAAATGGCAATGCGGCAAACGAAATCTGAGGTAAAAGGGAGAGGGGGATTGTGGGTAAGAGTTTAGCTCGAGAGTTTGAAGCTGATGCAGGCTTGGAAAATGGCCGGCTCGGTTCCGAGGTCGGAACCGATACCCATGCGTAAGGAATGAACGAGGATTAACAATATCAGATCATATGTTTTGGGAGTGCAATGAGTTGGCAGACTAAAGATTCCCTACAGAGTACTCTGTCAGAAATATTGAGTAAACAAATTGGTATAACTAACGAAATTACTTAATTTTTGAGCTGGGATACAAGATCTGAATTGTGTAGACATAGTAAGACCTTGTTAAGCTTAATTCTGGTGGCTAGCAAAAAACAATTACTTGAAAATGGAAATCAAATTCTAAGCCATCTGCAATTGAAGTAGTGAATGTTGTAACAGAGATAAAAAAAAGACTGGAAGTGGGATCTCTGGAAAAGGGTAGAAGCAAATTACACACAAAAAATGAAAATTGTGGGAATATTACATGCAGAATAATGTTGTGGAAGAGAAGTGAGGTTTAAAGGAAGGCAGGAATTGAGCAATGTATGTAATATTGGATTGATGACAACTGTTTAAAAAATATAATGCTTGTAACTGTGAACATGTTATCATTTTTCTTTTTATACAAATGTCTGTTTGCCTATGTCTTAAGTGATAATTCAATAAAGGTGTTTAAAAATTATCATATATCTGTGCCATTAAGCTGGTTGTGTTACAATCTTAAAATTAATATCATAAGAACACAAGAGTTTACTGAGTAATACACTTTGTTCTTAACAAACCTACTCAATAATATAATGTTATAAATGCAACCTGTCTCAAGTATTTTTGTAAAGGAAGAGCAATGATCCCTTCAGTTAAAGCTTTGGAAGCATGTTTGGCTTTGAAATGTAAAAGGAAACTTGGACAATTTCATAAAGCATAATTCACTAAATCATATTTCAAGCAATAAACTTCCCTTAATGTAATGTTGGTGTAAAACAAGGGTATCACAGGAAGACCCAGCAATTTGCATTTTTGTGACCCCCCCCAAGACACTCCAAGTGATAGGGTTACAATACCAGCAACAGCAAAACAAAATAAAATGTACGATCACTCTTTCTTAGAGAGACAAAAACACATATTTCAAAGTCTGTGGCAGACTATGAGTGAATAGGCTACATCAAGTCAATTAACTCTTTCAAAACTGTATGGCCACCATGACTTTTTTCTTTCTGGCAAAATGACTCCTTCCTTGGTAGGAGAATCATCTGGTATTATACTGGGATTTAATGGCTAGGCTTGTAATGACCCTTGGGTCAGTAGCATAGTAACATCCTATGAACCTAATTACATGAAAACCGTGTGCAGTTCCACTGGACAGAGATACCATTTGTTGTTAGTTCTAATCTCCTTGGGATGCAGAACAGAGACTTTGAGGCTTTGCAGGTCACTGCTCTAACTTGCACATACAGTAAGTCAAGGTGCACACATGATGGAGTTTTTCATTCCAACAGAACTGGGGAAAGAATTTTCTACAATGACAAGGTTGTCTGTACAACATAATGAATACACACGCACGCACACACACACACACACACACACACACACACACACACACACACAAAAACAATGGCTATTAGATATACAGGAAAGAGGATGCAACAATGGCTTACATGTGGCAAAATTACCAAAATATAAATGAAGCTTGGGTTTTTGGTTATGAATATTATTCAGAAATTATTAGGTTATATCATCACTTTTTCTATAAAACTGTGGCTATATTCTCTGAAGAACTGTTTCTTCCCATGGACATTGGTCCCAGTCTGTTATATCTGAGGTTAGTGTAGAAGGCAGACATTATTAGCTCATGAAATCCTGTGTCTGTTGCAGCAATTCTCCCATGCAGGACTATGACAGAGCTTGTTTTATGTACAATTTAAGATGTAAAAGGAAAGCTTGACTACCCAGACTTGCCATGGTAATATTTTCCCCGATTTCATTTGGGTAAACAATCACCAAGTCAGATAGGCAAAACAGCAAGTTTAAAAATGTCTGAAAATATCTGTTATATGAATGCAAGAAAAGCAGAACGAGTTTCAAATTAGCATTACTTCTGTCTCAATGTCTGCAGTTACTATGCAAGATGGTACACTACATTGTAAACATAAGACAAAAGATGCTGTCTATTATCTGCTGTGTGGATTATACATTCATAGGTACTTGCTAATTGCTTAGTAAAGGAGACCATAAAGAAGCTCAGCCACATCACCCAACAATGGTGGGAAAATGACAATCTCCCCTATTATGTTTCCATATTGAAACACTTATATTTAAAACTGCGGTGGTGGTGCTGCGGTAGCGTTGTCGCCTCACAGTTAGACGTTGCCCGTTCAATTCTCAGTTAGAGTGTCTTCTGTGTGGCGACATGCGTGAATGGGAGTTCCTTCGTTGAAGGTTGTGCGTTAGGCCCGGCAAGCCGGCATGTCAAAATCTACTGCCAATCATTAGCGGACCAGAGTTCTGCTGTGGCGACCCCTAACCGGGAAAAGCCGAAACAAACAAACAAGAAACAAACATTTAAACACTTATATTTATAATAATAATGCTTACCGCAAACCTTCAATAAAAAGACCAAACTAAAAAATGATTTTTAAAACGTATTTAATTCACATACATTCAATGATATATTACTAAACAAGCACCAATGATGTCATGAGGTACACATTACAAAAAATGAAAAGTGCATTATCTCATCAAAATTACACAATTGTATCTTCCCCTTCTGAAATCCATTGTTACTTTAAATAAACTGCATACTTGTGCAAAAAGTATTTGAGCTGGACCCATGCCTGCTTTATTTTATAATGAAGGAGCACTTCTGAAGAGAGGGAATTATAAAGTCAGGGGTAAAAACTCTGACAGATGGCAGAAAGTCAAAAATCAAAATGAGTGGTGTTTATTAACATTATTAATATTTTTCCTCTTCCATTCTATTTATTTCTCTCTTATACACACGCATGCACGCGCACACAGACACGGAGACATAGATACACACACAGAAACTTAGTTGGAGTATACACCTCTCCAATGCATTACCACTTCATTGGTCAGCAAACTTTGCGCCCAATAACTTTCACCTACAATTAAAAAAACTCGGAGAAAAAAGTGTCAGAGCTCTTGAGCACCATTCTGTGTGAACTATGTACAAGGAATACTGGATAATTCTTATTGTCCAAGATAAAAGTAAAATTTGCTTAGACATACGAAATGGAAACTATCATAAGTAATACAGTATAACTAATAATTCCAGTACTGTCCATCAGAAATGAACATTAAACCTGTTCACGGTTTTTAGGGATCACGTCACTTCTTGGATTTTTCTAAGTCCAGCTGAAAGTAGCAGAAATTAAAGAAAAAAAAAACAGAAAAGAAAATTAATACCACAAGCTTAAGCCTTTATTCCATATTACTCCTGCATCAAAAATACCTAAACATTTAGGCAAAGTAATAAAATAAAAGACTGAGATAATAATACAAGTTAATGCACAAGGTTAAACAATTTTCAAAAGCGACTCTGATCAAAGAGACAAAATTTCAAAATTGGAACAAGTACAATCCTTATAAATTTCCTAATAAATATAAAGTTGATATATCATTTAGCAGTTATTATTGTTATAAGCTATTTGCAGGTCTGACTACACTGTAGGATGAAACCAACTAGTTTCAGTTTTTAGTTTTGGTGACAAATATTTCCAACGCTGTCTGGTGATTAGCAAGCATGAAAACAGTTAATGTTTGTTACTCCATTTATTAATTATTGGACTGGTTCTTATCAGTAAAACAGGAAGAATCATCCAATAGCTATTGTTAAAAATACATAAGCTTCAGTTTTTGTGAAAAACTGATAAAATACTTTAATGCTTTGCTAACACCAGATAGAAGTGATTGAAGCTGAGTAGCAACGGTATGTCCTTATTGTTATTTCTGGTAACTTTATAACATTTGCCAACAGGAATTAATCTGTGTGGAAAAGTTTGGTCGATTTTAATTCCTTCTTCTTTCGGCATTTTCCCGGTTAGGGGTTGCCACAGTGGATCACTTGTTCACTCATGACTGGCAGTGGAGTTTTCCGGTGTCGAGTTGCCAGCCCGGTGCCCAACTTTCCACAGAAGGCACACACACACACCTAGGGCCAAATGTAGTGTGTCCAATCCACCTACCGCATGTCTTTGGGATGTGGGAGGAAATCGGGAGCAGCTGGAGGAAACCCACGTGACCACAGGGAGGACATGCAGACTCTGCACAGAAGGCACCTCAGCCAAGGATCGAACCGGAGAACCTCTTGTTGTGAGGCGGCAATGCTAACCGCTGCACCACCACAGCCGTCCCGGTTCATTTTAATTCCTTCTAAATATGGCAAATACAGTAATATGACATCTTTAAATATATATATACACAAACACGTACACACACACACACACACACACACACACACACACACACATATATATATATATATATATATATATATATATATATATATATTTATGTTTACTATCACAGCCTTAAAGTGCATTTCATCATTTCTTCACATCACTGAACCTTAATGTCGAAAGTGAAAATGATTTCACTTCCCCATGTTGAACCATGTTAATGATGGTTCAAAATTTGCAGTTATGGAAATGTGGCTGTTGGATTACATGTGCCGTTCGGTGATGCTGGTTCACTGTATTGACATTCGAGTTTTAACCTGTTTGAAACTGTACTTCACTGTAGCACCTGTTGATGAAGTGCAGTTCAGAAACCCGAACGCACACATGCCCGACTTCCAACATGCCGAGACGAAAAGCCCAACGACCACACAACACCAACGCCCCAGAACACCAACTTTCCACTCCAGTGTAAGTAACCGCTTGGCCATCCTGTTGAATGTTGCCCCTTATCTTCACGGTAGTGCGATCTTGGAGTTGGTGTATTTAGTTGGGGGTGTGTGTGGTGGGCACATCCCCCACACATGGGTGGGTTTGCTTTCCTTCTGTTTTACTTTTTTGTCAGGATGGCCAAGTGGTTACTTACCTGGAGTGGAAAGCCGGTGTTCCGGGGGACATCGGGTTTCTGAAGTAGACTCTGTGTGTGTGTGTGTGTGTGTGTGTGTATGTATATATATATATATATATATATATATATATATATATATATATATATATAGCCAAAACACCCAGGAGAATCCTTCAGATGGATATCAAAAAACAATACCCAAAGATGGAAGGAGCTAAAATCCACTCAACGATGAATTAAAAATAAAACTGACTCAACAAGCCTCAAGCTGCGGATGGTATCCAAAGATCAAATACTTAAGATAAAACAAATTTATTATAAGCCAAGCACTTATAATAAATTTGTTTTATCTTAAGTACTTGATCTTTGGATTCCATCTGCAGCTTGAGGCTTGTTGAGTCAGCTTTATTTTTAATTTATCATTGAGTGGATTTTAGCTCCTTCCATTTTTGGGTTTTGTTTTTTGATATATATATATATATATATATATATATATATATATCACAAAATACACCTCACAAAAGCATTGCAACTACTGAATAATATAATAAATGAATGCTCAAGAAAGCTGGACTCCTTAGAAGATAAAATTCCACTGGTTTAAATCATAAAATGTTCAGATTTAGCACTTTCATCCACTATAGTGTGGTTTTATTAGATATAAGAATCAGTATAATGCATTTACAAATTATGTAGTACAATATATTGCACAATTATTCATGTCTAGTATATCTTGCACAGATTTTTGTATAATTGAGTAGTTTGTTTATGTAGTTTTTATGTAGTTTTTTAAACAGTTTCAATGTGTATATATGAAATGTGCATTTCTCTTTAAATGAAGGGATTTTGGCACCCTAAGTAGTATTTAAATGTTTGATTGATTAAATTATGATATTCTGTGGAAGTCCACACTATAGTGGATGAAAGCGCTAAATCTGAACATTTTATGCATTAAACCAGTGGAAAATCTGAACATTTTATGCATTAAACCAGTGGAATTTTATCTTGTTGGTGTCCATTTTTCCTCTAAGGAATCCATCTTTCTTGAGCGTTAATTTATTATATGTATATATATTATATATATATATATATGTATATATATATATATATATATATATATATATATATATATATATATATCTGTGTGTGTGTGTGTGTGTGTGTGTGCGCGTCTGTGCATTAGTTTGAAAGTTTGTATCGACATGGTCATTGACACATTAATGACAAATCACAAAACTCAGAAAAGCTTCTCTGCTTACTCCGTGGTTACTTCTCAGAAAGTACAGTTGTGTACACTTACCATAAATGTAGATGTTCGAGTGTATTCACTGTTGCAGTCATCACATCTGGGTTGTCTCTGCCAGGGTAGCCCTCGGCCGGCCCGAATACCAGAGACTTAGTATTTCTGCTTCGGTTACTGTCACTTGAGGACTGACGTCAGGTCATCAAGTAGTATAAACAAAGGGAGCCGATGCCATTACAACAGTTTTTCTTGCCCTAACATGTCAGGAGCCCCCAAGTAGGAGGCCAGGCTCTGGTGGAAGAACCCCACCAGTGGAAAATAAATACCAATATGTCCCTTGTAAGGAAAGGAGAACAATAAGGAAGAATGGTAATAAAAGGAGAAAGAGAAGAAAGGGGAATGGAGGGAGGGAAACCAGGACTGCAACAGTGAATACACTCGAACATCTACATTTATGGTAAGTGTAGACAACTGTACTACATTCTTTGTGTTTCACTGTTGCAGTCATCACATTTGGGTTGATTCCCAAAGCTGAGGAAATGGGTGGAGGCAGTCAAGGAAACTAGAGCCTGGCTAGGATGCCCTGCAAGACTGCAAAGGCAAACCCTGCCCTGGATTTGGAGAAGAGAGGTAGGTTGTAATGCTTCATAAAAATGTGAACAAATGTCCTGGTGGCAGCCTCCAGGATGTCCCTGGTGGGGACTCCTCTGAGGAAAGCTGCAGAGGTGGAGGCTGCTCTGGTGGAGTGTGTCCTGACCCCCTTGTGGGGAGGCTTTCCATGCTGTTTGTAGCAGAAATGGATGCAGTGCGCTATCCATTTAGAAATGGTTTGTTTGGAGATGGCTTTGCCTTCTACCCCTGTAGCAAATCTAACCAGCAACTGATCAGACTTTCTGAAGGATTTAGTCCTGTCTAGATAGAATTTGAGCTGTCTGTGCACATCTACAGAGTGAAGAATCCCTTCCCCCTTGTTCTGGGAATTAGGAAAAAAGGTGGGAAAATGAATGGATTGGCTGAGAGCCACATTGGACACCATCTTCGGCATGAAGGATGGGTTAGTTCTGAGGGATACCCTATCTGCATGGAAGATGATGAAGGGTTCCACAGCCATGAGTGCTTGCAGCTCAGAGACTCTTCTGGCTGAAGTGATGGCCAGAAGGAATGCTGTCTTCCAGGAGAGAAATTTTAGCTCTGCAGAAAAATCTGGTTCGAAAGGGGGCAGGGTGAGCTTTTCCAATACAAAGTTAAGGTCCCAAGCTGGTGTTGGTGCCCTTCAGGGTGGCCTCAAGTTGCTAGCCCTTCTTAGGAATTGTTTGATCAAAGGGTGTGAGTAAAGATGCTGCTCAGTGAGAAAATGAGCAGAAATAGCAGAGGCATGAATTTTTACAGAGGAGAAAGAGATGCCACTGTGTAGTAGGTCAGCTAAGTAATCCAGGATGAGAGGGAGGGAGGGCTGTGCTGTATTGGCTCCCTTTGCCTTGATCCAGGTGCAGAACATTTTTCATTTATCAGCATAAGACTTTCTGGTGCTAGGGCGTCTGGCCTCACGGATAACATCCAGAACCTGTTTACTGAGGTTGGCAGATTGGTTTAGGGTCAGGGAATAAGCCAAGCTGCCAAACTGAGTGTCTGCAAATGGGGTTGCATGAATTCCCCTTCCCTCTGGGTCAGGAGGTTTGGAATCTGAGAAAGATACCATGGAGGTAGTGGGGACAGGCTGTGCAGCAAGGGGTACCAGTATTGCCCGGGCCAGTCTGGAGCTATAAGAATGGTCCTTGGTTTTTCCTCCCTTATTTTGAGCAGTTCCCTAGGGATGAGAGGTAGGGGAGGAAAGGCAAAGACCGATAGACTGACTCAGGGGAAGGACAGGGCATCCACTTTCCAAGCCATGCAGTGATGCTCCCTTGTGCAGAATTAGCTGAGCTGATGGTTGGTGTGGGAAGCAAATAAGTCGACCTTCAGCGTTCCCTAGATCTGAGTTATTAGGGTAAAGGTACTTCTGCTGAGTTGCCACTCATGTGGGTCCAGAAGATTTCTGCTTAATTGGTCTGCCAGAGAGTTGAGAGAGCCTGGTAGGAATTGTCCTAACAAGTGTAGTTGCATGGCAGAGGCTGTGTGCCAAAGGGTCATGGCCAGCTTGCATAGAGGGTAGGAGTGAGTCCCTCCCTGCTTGCTGATGTACCACATCACAGTGGTGTTGTCTGTTTTGATCAGGAGAGCCCCTGGAGAGAGAAGGGGCTTGAAAGCTATCAAGGCATGCTGCACAGCCATCATCTTTTTAACTGATGTGCAGAGGGATTTGCTGTGGGCTCCATTGGTCCTGTATGCACCTGTCATCCAGGTGTGCACCCCAAGCATAGTCTGATGCATCTGTGGTGAGGGTTTGGGTGGGGGGGCAGTCCCTTGTTGAGGAAGCATGCTGTTGCCCACCAAATAAAATCTTTTCGGAGACAAGGAATTATAGGTAGAAGAGTTTCCAAGTCTTGAGAGTGTTGACACCAAAGGCTCTTTAGGTACCACTGAAGTTTCCTCATATGCAGTATGGCATATGGAATGAGTAGTATGCAAGATGCCATGAACCCCAGAGCTTGCAGGATCTTCCTTGCAGTTAGCTTGGGCCTGGTGGCTAGTTGAGAGAAGTAGGTTGTCAGGAAAATTTGTTTTTCTGGTGTAAGGTATGCCATCTGGGATGCTGTGTCCAGACTTGCTCCCAGGAAGATTATCCTTTGGGTAGGCACCTGCTTGGATTTCTTCTCATTGACTGCGTACCCTAGAGAGGTTAGGAGGGTCTTTACAAAGGCCAGGTGCTTGAGCAGCTTTTCCTGGCTGTCTGCCTGAATAAGGCAGTCGTCTAAGTATGGGTAAATCTGAACAGTTCTTTGTCTGCAAAAGGCAATGGCCGGAGCCAGACATTTTGTGAAAACTCGGGGAGCAGTAGATAAGACAAAGGGAAGGGCAGAGAACTGAAGGTGTTGAGATCCTGCCCTGACGCGGAGATATTTCCTGCATGATTCCCTAATAGGAATGTGGAGGTAGGCCTCTTTTAGAGATAGGGTGGATAACCAAGCATCCTTGGAGAGCATTGGTAGCAGTTGCTGGAGGGTGAGCATTTTGAATTTTGGGATCACCAGGAAGGTGTTTACAATGGATAGATAGAGGATGGGGTGCCAGGTGCCCTCTTTTCTGGGTACCAGAAATAGTCTGGAGTAGAAACCTTGGCCCATCTGTTCTGCAGGAACGTGCTCTACTACCCTCACAGAGAGCAGGGAAAGGATTTGATTTTGAGCCTCTGCCCAATGATTTGGTGGTAGATCTTGGAACCCTTTTGGGGTTGGAAGGGTGTGGAAGGAAAATTTGTATCCGAGACACAATGTTCAGAACCCAGTAGTCCATGGTAATGGTGGCCCAGGTGCTTGAGTGAAAGGGAGTTTTCCTCCCTAGGGGTAAGTGAAGGTGGGCAGAGGGAGTGGGTGGAGGAGGTGAGTCATTGTGAGTTCTTACCATAAGGGGATGGCTTAGAACTCCATGGTTTTGAAGTGGAGGTAGTCCACTGCTTAGATCTCTACATTCCCTGTGGCTGCTGTCTCGGGGGGTCTGTTTCCATGGGGCCTAGGCTGGGCTGGTTTACTGGGAGCAGGAAAGGACCAGTGTTTGGAGGGACAATGCCTGCTGAACCTAGGGGGCTGGATGTGCAAGAAATCCTTAACTATTTGCATAGATTTTGCTTTTTCTTCCATTTTTTTAAGACCTCATCTGCCTTAGTGCCAAATAAGTTATCTTTGTGCAAGGGGGCATCCAACAATTTAGATTTGACTTGGTCTGGCAGGGGCTGCTCCTTAAGCCATGCATGCTTTCTAATGGCAGATCCAGTGAATGCTGCCCTGCAAGAAGCTTCTAGGGCATCAAAACCACAGTGCAAGGTGTGTTTAGTTACGTGACTTGCAGAATGCATTAACTCTTGTAAATCTTTAGATTCTGCCCAAGCAGGAAAAGAAGACATTTTTTGTTTAAGGAGTTCCAAGATATGTTGCTGAAATTTCAGCATATGGAGCTGACAATTTAGTGCCCTGACAGCAAGAGTAGCTGAGGTGTATACCTTTTTACCCCGTCTATCCAATGCTCGGGAATCCCTGTCTGAGGGGGTGGGATTCTTAGCAGATGTTGATTTAATCCCTTTTGGCCCTTGAGAAATGACCTCAGGTTCAGCTGTAGGATTTTTAAAAAGATATCTGTGTGTGTGTCAGGGACTCTGTAGAACCTGTCTGTTTTTTGGGAGCTGGAGGAAGGGTCAGGAGTCAAGCTGGATTAGAGAAAAACATCCTCCACCACATCCAGGACTGGGGGGATGGCCAAGGGTCTCTGTTACGGAAGATCTAGGAATTCCTTGAGTCTCTTTTTAGACTGAGGGTAGTCCTGACTCTCCCATTGGAAATGCTCCCTTAAAGTATGCAGGGTTTCCCCAAAGGAAAAATCCTCTGGGGGAGAGGCTGAAGGAATGGAATCCTCTGCATCAGAATCCTCACAAGTGGAGAGGGGTTGCATGTCTTCATATTGAGATGCATCAGATTCATCTGACTCTTGTTCACACAAAACTACAGGGGACAGATCTCTTTTCCTTTTGGAGGGGGTAGCTTGGCTTCCCCTGATCAACATGATAAGGTCTTCTGCCATTTTAAGCATTTGAGACTGAGGCAAGCTAGCAGGCACCTGAGAGTAGGTCGTCGGTTTCTTGGGTGTGGTTCGTACCCTGGGCCTAAAAAACTCGGTCCTTTTTAAAAAAAAAAAGGTAGTCACGAAAGAAGATGTCAGTTTGTGTTGAGATTCGATAGTACGAAGGACTTCATCGGAAGCTGGTGCCTGCTCAGTGGCTCCGGACCCATCCAAGGTAGAGACGACCGCAGGATCCTTAGTCGAAGAGTTTTCAGGCATAATGGACTCTGAAAGGGTCTTGGTAGTGGCCTGTGAATCAACAGAAGCAGGCATCAGGGGCTGTGAAAGCACCTCACTGAGTACCGGAGAACTGACAAAAGTGTCATCGGTAGGTTTGGACCTGTGCGGTCTGTCTCTGTCTTTATCTTTATGTTTTTCAGAAGATCTGTTGTCAGATGGCTTACTGAAGCCATATAGGAATTCCAGGACTGTAAGCAAAAATATATGGCTCAATAAGGGCCCGACGACTGATAGTTCTGGCATTGAACAAAGCACAGAAGCAACAACGGGGGACGTTGTGGTCTGGGCCTAAACAAGTGACTCAGTAAGGGTGGAAGTCTCGGCATTGTATTTGCTTTCCACAGGTGAGACAATTAACATTTTTTGACATTGGTTAGTGCAAGAAAAAAGGATCCCCAATGGGGTACTCAGCTTTAGAAGACTTCAACTTCAATTCGGTAGATGAAAACTCAGGTAGCGAACGACCGGCACTCATGCGAACTTGCTTCTGCTTCTGGCTCCACGGCAAGAAAGACTGATGTAATGGCATTGGCTGCCTTACTTTATACTACTAACGACCTGATGTCAGTCCTCAAGCGACAGCAAACAACGCAGAAATACTAAGTCTCTGGTATTCAGGCCAGTTGAGGGCTACCCTGGCAGGGATAACCCAAATGTGATGACTGCAACAGTGAAACACTTTTGACTCGGTCATTGCAAAAGCTTGTGGAAACCAGAAAACTCTCGAGCTACAACCTTACCCACAGTGCACTAAGACCAAGC
The DNA here is from genome assembly GCF_019279795.1 of Protopterus annectens. Lineage (NCBI taxonomy): Eukaryota > Metazoa > Chordata > Ceratodontiformes > Protopteridae > Protopterus > Protopterus annectens. The sequence goes on from NC_056743.1 coordinate 241,338,984, forward strand.
AGCTCAGATCTTTCTTTGCTAATATCAGCAGAAAGAATTACTGAATTACAGATAGAGGGGACTCTGTCTGGAGCTATGTTCCAAGGAAGTGGCATAATCAAAATCACTCACCCTTTTAAGAGACTACAGGGCAGAGGGTTGGTGGGAGGAGAGTTGAGGAAGAATGAAAATGGACAACAGTGATGGAAAGTTATTCTGAGTACATAACTTCTTTATCTGATGTTGTCAATTGTCATTCTATCCTCAACTTAAGGGACAGAGTCCCCAGCTACCTGCGTCCTCGGGTGGGCTCATGGAAGGATATTCCTGAGCATGACTGAAACAAATGATGCTCAACCCCTGGAGACCATATCCAATTTGTAATGAGTAACAAATGCATGGGGAGTAGCCCAAGTAACTGCAGCACAAATGTCCATGGAAGCTCTAGAGTGCACGACTGATGACATAGCCATGGCTCTAGTAGAATGAGCTTGTAATGGTTTTGATAAGGTAATACCTAATTTTTTGTATATGTAAGAAATACAATCCTTAAGCCATCTGGATAGAGTAATTTTGGTGACAAGTTTTTATGGTTTTATATCAGAAGAGACAAATAACTGGTCAGTCTTCCTGATACTTTCTGTTCTGTGCAGTTAAAAATGTAATTGCTTGAGGACTTCCAATAAATGCAATGTGCATTCACCTTTGTTAGAAAATATGAGGAGGAATACCAGCAAAATGACCGATTAATATTAGACTCTGAAACCACTTTAGGGAGAAAGGAAGCATAAGTTCTTAAAGTGACTCTGTCTCTGTGAAAAATCAAATAAAGCAGTTTGGAAGACAAGACCTGAATCTCTGAAATTCTGCTAGCAGAAGTAATAGCTACTAGAAAAACTAATTTCCAAGAGAGATACTTTAGTTCATGTTTAGCTGCTGGTTCAAAGAGGATTGAGTAAGTTGCTTTAAAACCAGATTAAGATCCCGTGGGGAATTAGGATCTCTAAAAGGAGGTCTTAGATCAAATGCAAAAAAGTTTTGTGCAGTCTATGGCTGGCAACAGAAACACTTTCAAATACTGTGTGTAAATTTGAGAATGCTGCTAGTTGGACCTTCACTGTGGAGGAACTAGCTCCATCTTTAAAAAGTATGGCTAAGAATTCAAGGATGCTATGCAAAGAGGCTGAAATAGATAAGATGTTATTCTTGTGGGCCAGTAACCAAATCTTCTCCATTTACTGGAGTAGAGTTTACATGTTGATGGTTTACGTGAAGATAAAAGTATCTGATGGACTGGAGAGGAAAGCATAGTTACTCTGGCTACTAATGGAACTGGAGAAGCCAGGCAGTCAAGCCTGAGGTTCGGTATGTCTATATGAATCATGCCCAAAGATGAGACAGGAGATCTGGAGTCAGTTCCAGAATCCATGGTTGGTGGATTAAGTGAGGCCAAAGGAAGGAGAACCAAATCTGTCAAGGCCAAAAATGTGTAATGAGGATAACTTTGCTCTTCAACATGGCAGCTTTCTGCAGAAACTTGGAAATTAGCGGGATTGGTGGGTAGGCACAAAGAAGGCCAGGAGAAAATTGTGAAGTAGAGCATCCCTTGGTGACTGCCCCTGTGGGGGGATCAGGACAAAGTAGCTGCTGCACTTGTTCAGGGGGAGAAGTGAAAAGATCACAGCAAGGCTGGCCCCACTGATGAAAAATCATATCTGTCACATTTTTGTTGATAGACCATTCGTGAGGTACAAGAATGCACCTGCTCAGCTTGTTTGCTATCAGAATGGACTGTCCCAGAATGTGCATTGCAATGAGAAAGCAGTTGGATGAGCTCGCCCATCACCACACACTGACTGCTTCTCGACACAAGGGATAAGGTTTGGTTCCACCCTATTTGCTGACGTACCAAACTACTGACATGTTGTCCATTTGAACTGCAATCATCCCCAAGGGGAGAGCTTCTTGAAAGGTCTGCAATGCTAAAAGCACCACTCTCATCTCTAGAACACTGATATGCAAATTGACCTCTTTGTGGGATCAAGTGTCTTGGACTGGTTTTCCCAGGTAATGCCCCCCTACCACCCTAACTGGGAAGCATCCGTGATCACTATGGCCTTGGGCTGAGGGGGAATGAACAGACAGCCTTGTAGGACCTGTTCTGATTGAATCCACCACCTGAGGTCTCTTTTGCAAATCTGTGTAATACGTATCGGGGTTGACATAGGTTGGTAAAGTATTGACCATTGTTTGGCTAGCATCCATTGCAGAATTCTCATGTAAAACCTGTCTAAAGGTACTACTGTTATTGCTGTTGACATTGATCAAGCAGTCAGAAACTTTGGTGCTTCAGATTACTTTCCTGACCTGGGTTCTTAAGGTCTGAACTCTTACAGGAGGCACTAAAGCTATCTTTGACTTTGCACTGAGCAATGCTCCTATAAACTCCAACTTTTGAGGAGGTTCCAATTGAGACTTTTCGTAGTTTATGGTTACCCCCAGATAACAGCATGTCTGAAGAACCTGATTTCTTGCCTCTATTATTTGATGCCAGCTCAGGGCATAAATGAAACAGTCATCTAGATATGGAAACACCCAGAATCCTTGTAGTCTCAAGTGAGCTGCCACTACTGCCATACATTTAGTGAACACACTGGGGGCTGTAGTGAGACCAAGGGGCAGAACTTTGAACTGATAATGACCGGGTCCCAACCGGAAGGGTAAATGCCTTCTGGACCACCTGTTCATCTTCATATAATACACATCCTGAAGGTCTGTCAAGCATATCCAGTCGTCCTTGCCCAGAAATGGGAGAATAGACTGAACCATGACCATCCGATACTTGGTGCATCAAACTGATTTGTTCAAGTTGCTGAGATCCAAGATTGGTCTCCCAGTCCTCTGTTTTATTTGGCACTAAAAAGAATCTTGAGTAAGTTCTACATTCTATCTGGTGTGGTGGAACCTCTTGGATGACTCTTTTCTCTAGCATCTTTTGTATTTGAAGTGCTACTTGTTCCCTCTGACTGGGTGGAACATCGCAGATTTTTCTTGAGACTGGAGACGAAAGGGAAAAAGGTATTATATAACTTCTGGAAATGATCCTCTGCACCCACGTATCTATTATCTCTAGCCATGCTCTCTGGTGCAGGGATAATCAACACCCAATTGCCTCCAGAGGGCCACTAGGGCAGCGTCTACCATTGGAGTTTCCCCTTCTACTCCAAGGGGAACCTCCTCCATGTGTGTCCTGGAAAGGACCGTGGGACTTTTTGAACCACATTTTTCTAGTTCCTCAATGACTCCTAGAGAAGAATCTTTGAGGCATGGAAAATGCCCATGGCAGACAGGGTTTTCTGCCCTTTTCACACCTGGATAAAGTGTCTTTAATTTTGGGGTTAAATAAAGGTGTTCCATCAAAGGGGGCATTGATGAACGAAGACTTGAAGGGCTCCACAAAATCACAAAAGAGCAATCAGGCGTACCTCCTTATGGAAACGCTAGAACCTGCTGTCCTTCAGGTTCCTTCGGCCACATGCGAAATTAACCTCATGGAAAGATTGGAAATTGATTGCAGGGTAGCCAACTGAGAAGTAACAGATGCCTGTACCTCATCAGAAACAGATCCTGAAAGGGTATCAGAGAGTCCCTTAACTAGGTTTCTCTGTAACCTGGTGAAATGTGCCAAAAAGTTTAGAGACCTCTAGGCAAAGGTCACTGAAGCACAGACATGCTTCCCAATCCTGTGCATCGATCAAGACTCCTTGTTCAGAGGATGAACAGTGGAACTCTTTTCAGATAGCTCCTTTTTAGTGGCCACTGCCACAACTATGGCATCACCATGCATCCCTTTTGTCCAAAACTGTCTGAGCTGTGGTGCTGTTAAAATTTTGTCCAGTCTCCGGGGGCTTGGTTCAATGATGTCTGGGGTGTTCCATGCTCACTGTGAGATCAAATGTATGAGGTCACTGCTGGGTGGAGTCCCCCAGGAAGTAGACAAGCTAGTGCCGAACGCCTCCAGGAATACAGACTCTTCTGACAAAGTTCAAGGATGTCTCCAAACTGGACATCTTCAGAAGGTGGCTGTGGGGACCCTTCACCTTCATCAAAATCTGTATCTTCAATGACTGACTCCTCAGGAGAGTAAGTACTTCTTCTTGCATGTTCTTTTCTTAGGGATCTCCTCAATGGAGTGCTCCGTGGAGGTTTCAGAAGAGGTGGAAAGACCCTGCTGGGAAGCCTGAGGTTTCAGTATCAGCTGTCCCTGTGGAGAGGGTAGATGAGACTCTAAGCAAAGAGATGGCAAGTCTGTATACTGAGGATCCCAGAAGAAGGGAACCATCTGTCAAGGATGCTGACAAGGTTCTCCCCATGACCTCAAAGGCAGATCTTCCAGAGAGGAACAGGACCCCAGATCCGTAAGGGCAAGCCTCTGGACCGAAGTCCCTTCCTGCTCCCAGGAGAATTCCCCTAAGGCTGAAGTTGGAACCGAACTAATCCATGCCGAGGCCCCGAGGTACAGAGATGGATCTGAGAACGTCGGAGTTGACTGTGACACCCCAGACCTGACATGTCAGCTCTGGCTCCGAGAACTCTCTGGATCTGATGTTGCCAAAGAGCTCAGAAAAAGTTTCATATCCAAGGATAAAGATATTCTTGGATCTGATGCAGATGGACCCAGACAACTCAGATCCAGTATATCCAAGACTAGGTACGGAGTCGGAGGAGGAACTTGCACGGTGGGAGTGGTGGAAGGTCGGATCTCCTGACAAAATGGGAAGCAGCTGATGGAACTCTTGACGTGCTATGTGCTGAGAAAATCCTTCTCACTAACCTCTCCACATCTTCTTCCATAAGGCTCCTGAAAGAGCGAGTGGACACAAGAGAAGGAGACCTAGGTCTATCCAAAAATGAAGAAGGAACCTTAGATGGAATAGGGTTCACTGAGGAGGAGAATCTGGTCCTTGGAAGGAGCACGGAATGAGCTGTGAGATCCGATGCTTTTGGTGTCTGATCCAAATTCTGATCCGATAGATGCCAAGTCAGATCTGATAGCTCCTTAGTCAAGTGTCTTGGATCCCAGCGTGAAGTCGGATCCAGGAATTTTGTAATTTTCTTTTTAGGATCCGAACAGTTAGTCGGACCCAAAACAGGTCTTTTCTTAGATTTCACAGATGATTTTGAAGTAGCTGTTGAGGTACTGGGAGAAATGGTCTTTTTAGTTTTCTCAGGGGAAGCTCCAGATAAGGCCTCAAAAAAGGGGAAGTAACCCCTTAAGAATTAATTTTAATCTTGCACTCCACCAGAGCTCTAGGGTTGAAAGAGTGGCAAATGGAGCAGTCTTCCTGGAGGTGATGAGGTCCTAAACAGTAAACACATTATGGAATGTTTATCTAAAAGTGGTATTTTATGACTGCATTTAGTAAATTAGCATTGTTGCCTCATAGCAAGAGGTTTTCCCATTTGATTCTCAGCTAGAGTGCGGGGAGTGCCTTCTGTGTGGAGTCTGCATGTCCTCCCCGTGGTTGGGTGGGCATTCGAAAGACATGCGTAAATGGGCGTGCCTTCGTTCAAGGTTGAACGTCGAGCTGGCACCTCGGCGTTCATGAAAATCTACTGCCAATCATTAGTGGACCAGAGTTCCACTATGGTGACCCCTAACCGGGAAAACCCGAAAGACAACAACAACAACATTTAGTACATTTCTTGAAACTCGCCTGATTTTCTGCCATCCTGATACTGAGAAAAGTAAAGGAAATACCACAATAAAATATTTAGAAAAAAAATATATATATATATATGTATGTGTGTGGGTCCATGTCATATGGTCGACTGTTCATTTGACTGAAAGTTCATTTGGTCGACAGTTCATTTGATCGACAAGCATTTGCCCCCTTCCCCAATGTTGTGCGACCCTGGAGTTGTTATATATAGTTAGGGGGGGTGTGGAGGGCACAGCCCCCCACCTATAATTCTTGTCGATCAAATGAACTGTCGACCAAATGAACTTTCAGTCAAATGAACAGTCGACCATATGACATGGACCCATGTGTGTATAGAGATATATATATATATATATATATATATATATATATGTATATATATGGATCTTCCCTACTAGATCGACATGTTAAAAGACCGAAGACGACTTCACCGACGCCAGAAGATCGACAGTTCACAAACACGACAGTTCACAAACACGACACCTCATACACTCGACACATTATACCAACAAACAAAACAAATCCCCTATCCAAAACCCACACACACAACACAAGCACACCAATATCCTTACAAACCAACACTAACCCATACATACACAACTATCTACAACCCTAACCCAAACCCTTACCCTAAGGTCCGTCACTATTGCACACTCACCCAACCTGCGCCCTAACCCTAACTCACTTATCCCACCCCTACCCCTACACACCGCCAACATCGCACACTTACCTTACTCGCACCCTTACCCAACCCGCGCCCTAACCCTAACTCACTTATCCCACCCCTACCCCTACACACCGCCAACATCGCACACTTACCTTACTCGCACCCTTACCCAACCCGCGCCCTAACCCTAACTCACTTATCCCACCCCTACCCCTATACACCGCCAACATCGCACACTTACCTTACTCGCACCCTAACGTCCGTCACTACCGCATACTTACACATCCTTTCCCCATCGCAGTGTTCTCAGCGTCGGTGTCTTCCTCCGTCGGTCTTCTGCCTTGTCGATCTTCTGGCGTCGGTGAAGTCGTTTTCGGTCTTTTAACATGTCGATCTACTCAGGTAGATCCATATATATATATATATATATATATATATATATAGAGAGAGAGAGAGAGAGAGAGAGAGAGTCATAGTGTCAAAGATTAGTACTAGGCTACCTGCCTCTGGGGGCAGATATATATATGTGTGTGTGTGTTTGTGTGTGTATATATATATATATATATATATATATATATATATATATATATATACACATACACACACACATTTTTTTTTTTTAAGGAAAAAGGGAAAGGCTACCAATGATGGTATTAACACAGGGAAATACACTGTAAAGTGTAAGAAAGGAAAAGAGTACTAACAACAGTACGAAAAAAGTACACTAGCATGAGAAAGGGCAAAAGAGAGGCTTTAGACAAGAAGGTAAGTCAACATGGTAATAAGACTGAAAAGGGAAGAAAACTAATTTTTAAAGTGAAAAACTGGTTAACTTATCTTAATTATGAAGAGTCCTTCCTTAGCACTGTAACACCACATTTTTTGCTTGAAGTAGCAAACAAGATCTGAAGTACTTGGGGTTGGTGCACTGTGGGTAATGGAGTAGCTTGAGTTTTCTGGTTGCCTTAAGCTTTTGTAAAGGTGGAGTTGGATCCGAGGGATCGGATCCAAACCCATAACTTGAAAAGGCAAAGGAGAGGTTTTAGACAAAAAAGGTAAGTCAACATAGTAATTAGACTGAAAAGGGAAGAAAAGTTAACCATTTTTTTCTCTTTAAAATTTCATTATTTTAATTATGAAGCATCTCTCGAGAGCACTGTAACACCACGTCTTTCTCTGGAAGTGGCAAATGAGATCTGAGGTACTTGGGGTTGATGCATTGTGGGTAATGGAGTAGCTCGAAAATGTTCTGGTTGTCACAATTTTCAATGGCCAAGTCAGATCTGAAGGATTGGATTCCCACCCATAATTTGAGGATAGAATGAAAACTGACATCAGATTAAGAGTTCATAGTGGCTACTGAATAACACAGGTAACACTGGTAACAAAAAGTCTCTGAACGTCTGGTTCATCCCATCTCCTATTCCACTGTCTGCATTAATTAAATCAACATGTCTCAAGCTGGTTCTGTATCCATACATGATGTCTGACTTTCCCATCCAACAATCTGAACCCATTATAATAAACACTACAGTTGCTTTAACTTTGCTGCTCCCCAGTGTAAGCATTGTCTTGGTAGTTACAGTTTTTTTTTGTGTACCTGTTATAATTTCACCATCTACTACAATTGCTAGAGAAACCAAGTTTCTTCTTTTCATTACATATACATGTATGCAAAAAACAGAAATGCTTAAAACACACAAGTCAAAACTGCTCAAACAGAAATATATTTATTTCTTCACTAGATCTTTGGAGATTTTTTCTAGATGACAAAGAATTAGATTAGAAAGGCAAAAAAAATCAAGAGTTTACAACAGTTTTGAACTTATTTGAATGCAAATAAGTTTGAAATAGAGCTCACATGTAAATCTGAATTGTTTACAACTGGATTTCTGAATGTTCAGGTGATAAAAATGCTAGCTGGAAATTTACATATGAAGATCTAAAAGAAACCATTCTCCAAAAATACTTATTTAAGTTATGATGGTTACCCCAGACATGTGATCAATAATATTACCAAAGGTCAATTCATCAAAACTAGATGTATTTGTGTCCTAGATATGGAATTTGACAGGATATCTAAAGACTTGGAATCTAGATTTATACTGAGGGATATCATCCTCCCCAAAATAATGTGAAAATTGTAAGGGAAGAACCATCAACTCTATCTAGAGTGATGTGATTCAAAAGAAACAGTCAAAAGATATGTCCAGTACACAGATCAGATTTGCCACTACTTTTGGTACCAGCATGTTTAAAATCAAGGATATTACTAATACACTTTGGTTCATTTTGCACATAGGTTCATAGGAAGTTACTAGGCTAATGGCCCTGGGGCCTTTACAAGCCTAGCCATGTAATACAAGTGTTCCCTAATTGACCATTGTTAGATGGTTTGATTGTTTGCAGAGTGACTCTATCATCAGCACCAGCTGGCCCTATCCTTGAGGGACATAGATATCACCCCGGGGGTGAACTTATGGTCTCCCATCCAGTTGTCCAGGTTGTGCTTAAATAGGGTCATTAAGGAGCTATGCATAATATGAAATGGGAGTTTAATCCAGAGTAGCGGCTCTTTCTCCAGCATGTTTTGTTTAAGTAACAAGCTAGGATGAGATCTCTGGAGCAAGTGACTCTTGTCCCATTTGATTTGTGAATGTGCAGGATTTCCAATAGGGTAGGGTCAGGGAGTGCTATGTAGGCCAGGCACAGGTCGCCTCTCAGCAGCCTGTAGGACACTAAGTACAGTGAAAGAACTTTCAGTCTTTCCATGTAGGTCATGTTTTTGAGTCCCTGAATTCTCTTGGTCATTAACCTCTGTGGTCTCCCCAGCTCCTGCAGGTGTCTGGTGAAGTAAATGCAAAAGGGAGCACTGTACTCTATTAGTGGTCTGATGAGAGTGGAGTACAGAGGAGTTATAACATCCTTGGTCCTGGATGTGATGCCCTTACTTATGAGGTGTGCAATGTAAAAGGCTTTCCTTACCAATGTGGACACATGGTGATCGAAGTTTAGACTATCAGCTTGTGTTCCCAAGTCATGCACCACTGGGTTCGAACTTACTCGGGGTGCAGCCAATATTGTAATTTGCAGGGGCTACCTCTTTACCAAAGGGGACAACAATGCACTTTTTTGCATTTAGCTTTAGACCATGGCTTTGGCAGCAATTGTTTGTCTGTGTTCACCCCTCCTGTAATACGTTAATATCTTTAGGGGACTCAATGATTGCTCCCAGTTTGCAGTCATCTGTAAACTTGGTAAGCCACAGGTTGTCAACTTTCGTCTGGACTTCAGAGAAATAGATTCCAAACAGTAGAGGGCCCAGCACAGAACCTTGTGGTACCACACTGGTAAATGTTCTACTGGTGGAGGTGGAATCCCAACTTTGACAGTATGTGTTCCGTCAGTGAGCTAGTTGGCTACCCATGTAGTAGAATTTATAGTAATATGCAAAATAGGACCAATCAACCTGAGGAGCCTAGTCAACAGCAAGAGAATATAACAGGGAGCGTTGCTCTTAAAATGGCTTTTAACTGTTTTGTTATAAATAGTTAAGCACTTTCATCCCTAAAGACAACCGGGACTTCAGTACTTTTAATCCACCATTACTTCCTACCTTGCAATTGCTTGAAAACCTTTGTGGAAAAGATTTAAGGAAGTTAGTTCAACAACAACAATTTTTATCAGGTCTTAATATAAGTAGTGATGAGTTCAATTTGATGAATTAATTAAAAAACACAAAGTTAAAATTAAGAAGCCAGATAAAGGAGATGGTGTGATCATAATGGACAGCATGGATTATTCACCTAGAAGGTACAACATTCTTAACAATGAGTTTCAACACAGTAGGGCATCGAAAAAGGAAATCAACATTTCTTATTAGAAAATTGTTAAAAGACTTTTTAGATCAGGGAGATATCGAATACAAAATATATACATTTTTAAATGTTGACCATCCTCTTGTGCCCACAATATTTGAGATTCCTAAAATCTACAAAAATATCAAAGATCCCATCATGCACCTTACAATGGATCCAGCTGGATCTATAACTCATCCACTAGCATTATACATCGATGATACTTTAAAACATTTTTCAAGGATTATCCTTATAAGAAATTAATTGGACTTGTTAGGGAACATAAAACAAGAAATGTTTAACGAGGAGTGGTTCACTGTTACTATTGATGTATACCTCATAATGTAGAAATCAACTGGTTCAGACAGGCATGTGAGAAAAGTGACACCCTGCATGATATAGAAATCAACATTTCAGTTGATGACATGGATATGGTTCTCCTTAACAACTGTCAGTATTTTGAAGGTGAATATTATAAGCAGACAGCTGGGGTTGCTATGGGAGCAGCATGTGCCCCATTGTATGCTAATATGGTGCTTCGGTCCTGGGAACAGTGTTTTGTCTTTAAATCTGATTACATGTGTTATATAAACACTTTTTTGTTTTCTTGATGATATATTTGTTATTTGGAAAGGTAGTGTTTCACAACACAGTAGTTTTATAACATTTAAACTTGACTACTGATATTTTAAGATTTACATTTTCTTATTCTAAAGAGATTATTAATTACTTAGATATAACATTTGTCAAATATATTTTCCAACAAAATTTTAATTCCCGATTTTATAGGAAGCCTACATTTTCCAATACTTTTTTACATTTTACCAGCAATCATCCTTTCTTTCAGAAAAAGAGCCTTGTGAAGGGTCAAATGGTACGAATCTCTAGCATGGTGTCACAGGATGATCAATTTTTTATTGAACTTAATAGATTAACAGATATGTTCATCAGTAGGGGTTATCTGATTAAAATGCTGAATGAACTAAAAACAAATTTTTAGAAAACAAAGAGATAGTTTTATTCCAATATTAGACAAGGGTCTTCAGAGCGGAGAGAGGCAAAACATAGATGTAAACAATTATGACCAAACAATGGTTATAAAATATGGAAGTGGTAGGAATGCCATTAAGCAAACTGTTAACAATTGGAGTCTTATTGAAAATGGCACCAGCCTTAGTCAAAGTCTGGATAATGGCCCACAGTTTGTTTATAAGAGTCATCTGAATCTTAAGAGAGGTTAGAAAGGGGCAATACTTACTGTGATCTTATTGGTGTTAAAAAAGGCATGATTAAGTGTGGTGCATGCCAACAGTGTAAATATATTTATGAAGGGCAGATTCTGAAACTGAACAGTTGTAAGCACGAGTTTAAACTAAAACATACCTGTGATTGCAATTTGTTTAGTGTGGTTTACATTGCTTTTTGTGATTTTTGTCACAGTTTTTTCATTGGAAAAACTGAACGGGCTTTGACAAATTGGATTTATTAGACTTGTTTAGATCATAATAATGCTCTTTTTAAACATAAGTAAATATGTGCAGGAATCAAGAAGTTTTACTTTTTCATTTTACAGCAAGTCCTGCCTAATCTGAGAGATGGGGCATGGGAACACAGACTTGAGTATTGCGATTTGCTAAGGCAACTAAGGCTAGATGCAAGTTCCCAAACAGGACTGAATGATATGCACTCTTTGAGAAGTGTATTGAAAATACAGACAGCTAAGCTTTAGGTGCATTTTTAATTGTAATAACAATTAAATGAATTTTATAACCTTAGGGCAATGTTTTTAAATTAGTTTAAAATTTCACTGTACAGGTTTGTTACTAAGTTTTTGTTTTTCAGCATGTTTTTGGATTTTAATTATTTATCAGTGAATTCAAGGATTGGTCAACAATATCACATGATTTTCGGTCATTTGGATATAAAAGTTGTACATTACATGGTTGCTATTAGTACGAATGAAGTCCCGGTTGTCATTAGGGACAAAAGTGCTTAACTATTTATAATAAAACAGTTGACAAGTCATTTTAACAGCAATACTGTATTATTCTCTTGCCGTTGACTGGGATGGATACCTCAGGATGATTTGGTTCTATCTTGTCTATATTCTCGATGTTCCTCTCTATTGTTTTGGTTTAGTAAGATACAAAATGATAAATGCCTATTTAATTATAAAACAGAAATTAAAAGGAACATGTCAGCATCTAAATACAGTTGCTTGAGTAAGCCAGTTAAGGCTAGCCTGTTTAAAGATGGTTTTCCTTGTGGGCATTCTCAATTTTGCACATATGTGGTCAAACCAGAAGCTTTTAAATCTAAAACTACTACAAAATGCATATATATCACTTTATCAAATGTGACACCACACAATTTACCTTGAACAGTGTACATGCAAGCTCCTTTTATGTGGAAAAAACAAGGCACATGTTTAAGCAGAGAACTTGTAACCATTTGAGGGCCATTACATGTAAATTTGAATAAATACTCTTTTTTAAATATACTAAATCATATTATGAGATGAAATTCATGCTTACAGGCCATGATAATTTATGCTGGTCTTATACATACATATTTTGGATGACAAAAGAAAAGAAATGGATTGGAAGGCTAAATGAAATCCATTATCTTAAGTTATTCGCTCTTTGTTATAGCGTCTTTTTGTGAATTTGGAATAGTATTGTCACAGTGTGCTTACATTCATGATATAATTGTTTTTATTTTATTTGTTGCATATGGCTATATCAATGTAATGAATCATGTGATTACAAAGAGGTTGAGCAAGTGTGCTTATAAGCTGCTTCCCTTATTTCAGTGAGTGAAACATGTTTGTTTTTCTTTCACTTGAGCTGCTGAATAAATTTATTTTGCACTCTAGTGCTGAATTTTATTTGCATTTCTATTGATAACATGTGCTTGAATAATCAAATACCAAAACATTTTCTTTGAAGAGTTCTAAATGAATGTGTTCATTTATGCAATGTACAGAAATAACTTTTACTTTTGTAGTGGTTAACTCAGAATTTTTTTAATTATATACATATTTCCTCACTGTGTACAAGCAACCCTGCACCCTCAAGCAGAACATGGAGGGCTGCACCCTCACACACTAATTATTCTCACTACAAAATCAAACCATTTCAGAGAAGGTATACAATGCATTTGTGTACATATATTTCTGTTTTGCTTCTTCTGCAAGTTGCAGAATTCTTGGGATGAAAATATTTAAGTTTGGGGTGAGGAAGAAGGTCGTCACATGGGAGTAGAAATGGACTTATTCCCTTGAAAAAGCACGTTTTTAAAACTTGTTTACTTCTTTAATTTCTATTATAGAAATAATACATTACTGTGTTTGTTAGTTTACAGTGGTATTTTTTTCTGTTTCTAGTATTCTCCTGCCAGAAAAAAAGTGTCTCAGTTTGACTGAATTAACAGTAATTGCTCAGGCATTTATGTTTCAAACAGTTTTTTTTTTATCTGTCAGAAATTTATTTTGCTACTATGGCTGTCAAGCAAACCTAGTCAATGCAACTTTCTTACACTGGCCATAACATTACAGTTATCATTCATTCTTAAAACCATCCACCCATCGATCCATTCACTTTCTAAACGCCTAATCATCGTGAACTTTGCAGTGGTAGCAATCTCTGCAGAGTGGGACAAATTATCTTATACCCAACACCAGTTTCCAGCTCATCTTGGGGAATACCTGGTTGTTGCCAAGTCTCTTCACCTGCCCTGAGGCCTTTCACAAATATGATAGGAGCACTGAACTAATTTATATGCTGCCTAGCTCCAAGCTTCATCTGTTAAATGTCAATATCATGCTACTTGTAGATTCCTTTTATGTAAAACCATCTTTGCATCAATTGCCATATCAAGTCACCAAGATTATGAGCTTTCTTCAACTGGCAGGATGACTTACATTCTGCTACGGCATTCGTAACAGTTATAGGTCATGTCTAGTCATACTCATTTAGCTGAAGACTTCTTCAAACTTTAATGCTGTTCTGAATTCTCATATAGCATTCATAACTGACTAATAATACTCAGCTGTAAACCCAGCATCTCTGATTAGCTATGGGCTACTTCACTGGGTTACAGTTCCTTCCATCACAGCAGCAGTATCCAAAACTGGAAGCAATGCCTACCTCCAATAAAACCTGACCTGCTAAGGAGTCATAATTATGTATTCCTATTCCAGTGAAATTAAGGGTTACGTCTAATTGCACATGTAGGTACCACATCTATGCCTTCAAATGGTGTCACATCTGTCCATTCACATGGTCTTACTTCTTGCATTGAATCACCTTTCCTCAAGCTTGGCTATCTTTAGCTACAGAAACTGCTACAGCCAAGTATTATTAAAACATAACCTCTTCAATATCCTACTATAACTGAGCACTTTTGTCTGCTTTCAAGTGTCATGTAAAGGGTTGCAATTAAGCCTAAGTTGTCTAGCAATGAAGCAAGTACAATCGGTTCACTCCACTTCATTTTCTTAGAAGTCTCTCTTCTTCACAGAATCAATACACACGCTTGTTTGAATGGGAAATAATTCATCATTTTTGTTAGAAAAGTGATTCAAATGTAGTTAAGAAGCAAATCTCTTCAAAAGTGATATGTTTTTTTTTCTGTCAATTACAATATTACTTCAGTAGAAAGAGCATTGGCAGCCTAAGGTGATGTTTCACCTAATACCAAGAAAGAAAAAGGTAGTGGGAGAATTCAATGCACAATTTCACTTGTAATTCCAAAATGAACGCTTTATTCAATATTGCGTTTTCGTCCAAAAGACTTCATCAGATAAAATGCCATTCTTAAAATCAAAGCTTTTATACAAAATTATATTACTGTTAACCAATCATGTTTCACTTCCAATTAGAATGAGAATCCAAATTGAATTCAGCATTATGCCACATACTAAGTGATACATTCATATTCATTCTTTTTAAGAAGTTCCACTATCTAAAATATTTACTTAAAATGAATGTTTGTTATTTAAAAACATTTAAGCTCATTTGTTAAAATTGTATAATATTATATAATATTATTCAAAGGTTTTTGTATTTATTTGAACAGTTCAAAAAAGTGTAGTCTAAAATAACCTTACCTTTTTCCAATTTGCAGTAAAACACTGCCATCTACTGACCTTATTTATTATGGTTTGTAAGATTATATTTTAGCAGCTTTTAACTTTAAAAGTGGTAAAATGGAAATATTTTCATTTAAACCTGGGGGTCTGTTGGCTTCCAGGGCCAGTTGCCACCACAATTCTTTGAAACCAATATTTTCCTCCCAGGGACCCCCTCTTATATCAATTTTAACTTGATCTAACACAAAAAATCTGTATTTATATTCCTTGCAGACAAGTGAGTGCTTAAAAAGGGCATTGGTTTCCTTGCATTTTTTAATTTCATAAGTGTGTTCATAGATCCTCTTTTTCAAGGTGCGCTCTGTCTTACCCACATAGTAAGAAGAACATTCCTTACAAATTGCAAGGTATACCAATCCCTTAGACTCACAGTTAAAATATCCTTTACTGTATAACCAAATATTTCTACTGTCCAAGTAAATTTTTTCTTCGTTGGTTATGTATTCACATTGTCTGCATTTTCCACATTTATATGTACCTATTTTTCCAGGATTACCCCTTTCACCTTTATATCTTAAGTTCCCTTTTTCTAATAAGTTTTTTATATTAGTTGAGTTCTTAAACACCACCTTTGGGTTGAAATCAAGTAATCCATCCAAATCCGTGAAGGCTTTGAACTTTTCCCATTCATTTTGAAACAAGTCTTTTACTTTACTATTAAGAGCATTATATTCAAGTATGAGTGCTTGTAATTATCTTTCTTTTCTGGAATGTTTTTATAAGGGTTTTGTGTTTCTTCTTTAAGTCCTAATATGGGTTTGAACCTTCCACTTCTAGCTTTGGACACCTCAGTCCTATGTTCCACGATGAATTCCTTAGGATATCCTCTATCCAGGAACATTCATTCTAATCTATCACATTCTTTGTTGAATTCATGGTCAGTGCTGGTCATTCTGGACCCTCTGACGAACTGTCCCTTCACCAAGTTTCTTTTACAAAGGTTGGGGTGTCCACTTTGAAAGTGAAGGAAGGAATTGACGTACGTATCTTTCCTATACACTCTAGTTTCTATAGAATTCAAGTTTTTAATAATTTCTATGTCTAGGTAAGCAATATTTGTATTGGATGTGGTATATGTGAATTTCAAAAAATCTGTTGTCTCTCCTATATATAAAATAAATTCTTCAAGTTTGCCATAATCACCAGTCCAAAGAATAATAATGTCGTCAAGGAACCTTTTATACAACTTACAAAATTTGAAATATTCGGATTTAAATACAAACTTTTCCTCCCAGTTGGCGAGGACTAGATTGGCAAATGTGGGTGCACAGGCTGCACCCATTGCAACTCCCTGGGTTTGTTGAAAAAACTCTCCTTGATGGACCAAAAAGTTGTTCCTTAGGACAATGTCCATCAAGCTTGTGCACGCTATTTTGTCCTCGTGTGTCATTTTATCATCCTTAAATACTTCCTCTTCAAACATTTTCATGCCCTCTTCGTATGGTATTGATCCAAATAAGTCCACCACATCTATGGTCACAAATAACGTGTCTTTGTCAGGTAACTCTGGGTCTAGTTGTCTTAATAGATCCCATGAGTCCCTCAATATAGCCTCTTTATTTGTCCATATATGTTTCGTTTTTGTGTCAACAAATATGGCTAAAGGTGTTGTTTTGGATCCTTCAGCTGACACAATGGGTCTAAAGGGGGGGGGGGGTCACTAGTGTTCTTGTGTATTTTCGGAATACCGAAAATAACAGGTATTTTAGGCTTGTTGACTTTCAAGAAAAAAAGTATTTTTTCATCTATAACTGATTCTGTGGCTATATCATTCAAAATTATGTCTATCTTGTGATAGGCTAAATTTATCTCATTCCGAGAGACTATCCTGTATTTCGTTTCATCAGTTAGAATTTCATTCATTTTACATTCATAGTCAATTACTTCCATTATGATCACTCCGCCGCCTTTGTCAGGTTTCATAACCCTAACACTTTCATTGTGTCTTAGTTCTTCCAAGGTCTCCTTTTCTTTTTTATCCAAGTTATTTTTATATCTCACTTTTTTGTCACATCTTTTAATTCCATTTTCCATAACTTGTTCAAAATTTCTAAGTTGTGCATGGATGGGTGGATTGTATATGGATTTTCTTTTTAGTATTCTTTGTTCTTCTGTGACGTTTAATTTCTCCCTATCAAGACCATACTCTTCTTTCTTAAATAACAATTCGAGGTTCATTTTTCTTATAAACAGTTTTATATCTAGAGTTGTTTGTATTCTGTTCCCTTTCACTACAGGAATAAACTTAAAGCCTCTTTCCAACAAAGAAAAGTGTTCTTTCTTAAGTTCGATGTTACTAAAATTATATATACTGAACCCGTCCAGTGTATACTTATTTCCTATCTTCTCAATGTTGTTTGTCTTATTGCTTCCATTGTCGGGTGGGGGGTTTATTTCATATACCTCCCCCTTCCCCTTATCCCCCCTCGCCTGTGAAAATTTCCAGTGTTCTCTCTGTTAGGACTGTTATATTGCCTTTCTAAGGGTGGGAAATCTTCTTCATAATCTGTAAATTGGTTGTTTCTAAAAGGTTCACTTGGTTTTGTCCATACCTTTGAAGTTCCTTCCCCTCCTTTTCTATTGTTAAACTTTTGATAAGAGGGTATACTGTTAATGACTGGTTTTGGGTAACTTGTTTCATTTTCATATTCTGCCATATCCCTTTTGAGTTTTACCATTTTTCTCTCTACTAGTGTCTTACATTTTAGGTCAATTTCTCCCTTTAATTGGAAGTATTTCTGCCTCTCTTCTTTGATCGCAAAAATTAGATCATCCTTAATAGCTGTATCCAACTTTTTAATTTGCTCATTAATGATTTCTAAATTTCTGTCATTTTCTTCTATTATACATTTAACTATGTCCAAACCACATCTATTAAAGACTTTAATAAGCTCTGTATAAAACACTGACCCTGTCTGAACATTATTGGGATATTTCCAAGTACGTAGCCCCTTAGGTACTATCCCACGCTTTAAACATTCCTTTAAATAACTATTTTCAATAATGATAGTTTTATATTTAAACATCAATTTAGAAGCATTCATAACTTTTTTATCAAGAGAGTCATTGTTTGTGAGCCGTTGATAAAAAGTATCATCCGGATTGAAAGTATAACGTTCTTTAAGCCAATTGCTCATCTCAAAAGTATTCTGAATGCAACCAGTACCTTTATGTGACTGCCCCTGTGCTTGAGAGTCCAAATTGGTGTTGGCGTCATCACGATCTTCGTCCTGTTCAGCTTCATTGAAAATGTTGGGTGTAGTGTCCGGGTCGAAGGTGGGTCCATTCGGATCATCCCCATACCATTCGGTTCTTTCCACGCCAAACCGAGGTCTTTTTCGCTTCTGTAATGGTTGGCGTTCACCCTGTTCCACTCTAACTCCTCTCACTTCAGCTTGTTCCGTTCGTTCGGTGCGCCGCACCATGGACTCACACAGGGGCGTCAACAAATCAACCAGGTCTGTAAGTTGCCCTATCAGTCTCTTAGTCTGGCTGCAGTCAGCATGTTTCACCTAAGCCATGCTTCTGGATCTTGCATGCTCAGCTCCTCCCTTGTGACACTTTCTCAAGAAATGCATCTACAGCAAGTCCATATACGCATTTGAAATGCCTCAAAAAATGTTTAAGAAAATGACAACCAGGTTGAGCTTGTATCACCAGCAAATGTACAGCACATTTCAGATAAGACCCAAGGAAACATGTCCTAACATTGGTCCTTTTCTTAATGATGAACATTCCACAGTGTATCTTGTTATCCCTTACCCCACTGTGTGGTGTCCTGAAAAAAGTCTTCTCTCCCACTGGATTCTCCTGGGTAAACTGCTATGGTCACAAAATTATCTATTAAACACTCATAATATACATAATAGAGGAGAACAACTACAAGCCCTTTCTGAACTGCATGATTCTGAAACAGCTGTTATCATCAAACTGTGGCTTAAAGTCCACACTATGAAGAATGGGTTAAAAGTATTTAATTGCAGGAAGCTCATAAAGGAAATAACTCATAAGGGTAAGAGAAGGCTGGCCATTCAACCCAAGAACAATGAAAACTGTAGCTTTTATGAAACATAACCTAATACACAGTAAACAGATACTTCTTTGTGCTTAGCCAGACACAACTGTTTAAAGCTTGTGGGTGTGTAGATCAAGCCTAAGGGAACTATCAAGCCTACTGAAGATATTGTTTCATGGGTAAAACAAAAAATCAAATTAGAAATCTTGATTCTAAGAAAAGCAAACTTGGACTAAGCTGTTCTTAGAGGCACCTTCTCTCAGGCTGTAGTTTAGCATCATGGTCTAAGCTACTTTCATTTCCCACTATTGAAAACAAAAATTAGACAGGTCAACTATTACTTAAGAATTTTAACCCCTCATTCTTCTAATATCCTTTCTGTCAGTGCCTCAACACAGAGCATAAATGATCACCATCCTACCTTTGCCAATAGAACTCTGACAAAATTAATATTATGCCACATACACCTCCAAGTTAGATGGCTAAAACAACTCAGTCAAGATACAGTTAGCCAAACAATCCATTTATGTGCCTGAAGCATGTAGGTTACCTTCAAAACTTGGACATACTGGCTTGTGACTGTGTAGATGTTGTTCTTGGTATTCTAGAAAGGCTCTATTTTGGGCAACATTTACAGAGCTAGACATGTGCTGCCTTAGTTGACAGTCAAACTAAACTGTGAGATGCTTTTCAGATACATGGCTGGGGCTGGTCACATCTTGTCAAGAATGCTTAACTATACAGGTCACTATAGGAAGCTCTAAGCACCTGCAATAAAGAATGTTACTTTGAAATAAACATGGTTCAGTCACCCCAAACGTTTGTCAGCAGAACAAACTGCTTCAACCAGGCAAAATTTTCAGCCTGCCCCCTCTGCATGGCCTCAGAAGATTTCAGTGTTGGACTATTTCAAAGCTACTTTGAAAAAGCAGTCACTAGCATGTGCAGCTACTCGTCCTCTTCCATAGGTGCTCATAATATGAGGAGGAAAAAGGCATCAACACAAGCTTAAAAAAGGCAAGCTTTTTTACAGAGGGAAGGTTATTTCATTTTTCAAGAACAGATCATCTACTCCCATTGCTGACTACTACATGGAGGCAAGCTGTCCCAAGGTGCAAGCAATTAATCTTGAGTTATGAGCATTATATGTTGAGGGAAATGCAAAATTTAAAGGAACAAAGGCAAGCAGTTCAATGAAAAAAACAGTTTGAAATTACTGGAAGTGAATATGGGATAGTAGCCTTACCAGCAGCCTTAATAACTTAATGCATTTAACAGAAAAGTGCATAATTTAGTTTTATGTAAAGATAGCAAGTGCACTCTTTTAAGGCTAAATGTTAATGTTTTCTGAAATTACACAAGCTGTTTTTCACATCTGGGAGTGAAACATCGATAAGAAAATGACAGAGAAAAATAAGTGTAAGTGGAAGCACAGGCTGCAACACGTTCTTTAGCATGGGTAACCTTAATTTTAAGTTAGATAATGCCTGTGGGAGCAGCTGTCAATTTGAGGCAATATTCAGATCTGTAAGGTAAAACATTTTTAAAGATATACATAGTTTTGCTTTTGTTCGAAGTTAATAGGGGATAGGGGTGCTCTGAAAATATGTTTAGTTTTTTTTGAGAGTTTTCATTAAAACAAAGTCTTGAAAAATGTTATATAAATTCAAGTTGGGATGAAAAGAAACAAGTGTATAAAAGATCAGCCTGCCAAACATTAGCGTGTTCATGTAAGACATAAATACACATTCAAAAGAACTGTCATGTATAACAGGTTGGAACAATAACATTTTATCATAAATGTAACATAATCCATATTAACTTGGAATGTAAATGACCCTTCAGGTATAGACAAAAAGGAAAGAGTATTGAATTACATTAAGAAATGCAAAGTGTGAGTAGCAATGCTGCAAGAAAGACATTTGGAAAGAAATGAGTATGTAAATTTGGCAAAGGCTTTCAGAGTGGATACTCAGTACTATATCAGGGACAAAGGAAAAGAGGTGTAATCATACTGATTGGTAGAAGGTCTCCAATAGTGACAAAAGAGGAGAATTGTGGCAGGAAGGGGCTATTGGAAAAGGAGGAAGATTACACTGGCATGTATTTACACTCCACCAAAACTGCTATTTTAGAGCTTAAGAAAATTTGGGGAGAAATAATCAGCTTTCAGCAGGGAATATGGCATATAGATGGTGACTGGAATTTGATTTTCAATAGTGAGAATATATTAAAAGACTTACAAGGGAAAATATAACAAACGAAGGTAGATTTCTGAAGAAAATTATGAAAATATTTGGTATGGAAGACCTGGATTATGTAGTAGGCACTTGGACAGAATGTACATATCATTCTCCAATGTACAATAACTGGGTTAAACTGGAAAGAAATTATTTCACAGGAACATGTATGTGCATTCAAATGAAAGCTTCATCACACATCCAGTAACTGTTTCAGATCATGCACTGACAAAAAACTAAGATAAAAATGCAGGGTTATGAAGTAAAAATGAGACTGGTGCTTTCTCAACTACCTGTCAAAAAGAGATGACTTTAAGGAAGGGGAAATTATATAAGAGTTATTAAGAAAAAGTGAAAGCTACTGAGTGGGATAAAATGAAAATGAAGTTTAAAAATAGTGTAGAAGTAAAAGAAAGATGTATGTATGAATTATTTAGAGGGGCTTACAAAGGTTAAAGAATTGCAAAATAAGAAGACTCTCTCAAAACAAGAAGAGGCAAAACTGCACAGTTCTTAAGAGAAAATAAGGGAGTATTGGGATACTATGAATAAGTTCACAAATACTGATATTAAACAACTACTTTTGATAATATCTCTAGCACAATGACTTAAGAAACAGAAACTAGAAAGAGTTGCCACTAAATTTAGGGAGCCTATAACATAACCAGAGATCCTGTAGAGGTATTAGGTATATTTCAGAAAATTTATTAAAATTTGTATAAAGCAGAAAAATGGTGAAATAAACAATACAAATTGAAATATTTTAGGAAAACTTAATTATGCAAAAGCTAGAGGTAGATGAGGCTCAGCAACTAACAGTTAAGGTAGGAGGAGATGAGATAAAAACAGTAATGCATAATCAATCTATAGGAAAGTCTCCAAGAACAGATGGTATTCTTGTGGAAGTTTGGAATTTAGGATGGAAGAAAGTGATAAAGATTTAGAAGATTTTGTTCAGCAGTATTTTAAAAAGGAGGTGAATAGCCAACATTTTGGAAGAAACTGTGGTGGCTGTATTACCTAAAGATGGTAGAGACCCATCAGACCCAGCTTCATATATACACCCATTTCAAATTTAAACCATGATTATAAAGTATTTATGTCTACACTAGCTAAAAGAATGAAAAAGTGTTGCCAGAACTGTTCGATATGGATCAATGTGGTTTTGTGCAGGGGAGGCAAACATTTGGCAACATTAATGACCCAGAGTGAATAAGAATGTAAGAAAATACCACTGTTTAATGCAGATAAATCATTCACTGCAGTAAACTGGGATTTTATGAGTAATAGAATGGAAGAATTTGCATTTCCTGATACAATAAAAAGGTTAATTAGGAGAATATACATACAGCATCAGAGGCAAGGATTAAAGTGGGAGTTTTCCTCCCTGATGAGCTGTGTTTGAATAGTGGAACTAGGCACTGATGTCCTCTTTCCTTTTGGTTATTTGCTTTGGATTTACAGCCATTAGCAAAGAAAATAAGGGACTCAGAAACACAAAGATATAATTATTATGGTAATGAAGAAAAGTTGGCTTTATCCGCAGATATTATCATCATATACCTAATAAATCCAGAAGAGGACATCTCAGTGTTGGCACCGTTTTGAGTCTTTTCAAGATAGAAAATAAATGAAGATAAAACAAAAGTTATTAGCTATATATTATTTACTCACACATGAATTAATTGGTTCTGAAATAACCAATTTTATTGGAATATGTTCATATGAAGTACTTAGGAGTATGAAATAAAAAGGTTTTGGTTACGGTAGCAAAGGATAAGTGGCAAGTGACTAATCAAAATATAAATCAAAAAGTGAGAAACCGGAAGCTCTTGTTTATAGAAATGGATAGTAAGATACATGCAGTGAAAATGTTTTTAGATGCTTTAGTTTTATAAATGGGTCAAGTATACTTTTATCAACAAATGGAGAAGCTGTGGACAATGATTAATAAAGAGTGAAAGGAATTTATCTGGGAGGGGAGGAGGGCAAGAATCAAGTCAGACAAGCTGATCCCTCCAAAAGAACACGGCAATTTAAGATTAACTGATTTGAAGGGAAATTGTAGAGCTACACAGCTCATGTACATCACACAGGCAGGAGGTTATAATTCAAAATGGAAAGGGGATGATGATGAAGAAGGGAGGAGTTCAAGAAATAAAAGTGGGATTTTGGAAGCAGGTCCTTAAGGAGAATAACAACGATCACACAGAATATTATACTCATAAAGTAGAAGAAAGTATTCTAAGAATTAAGCCAACACAATAATGGAGAAAGCAGATTTTGCCAATAGGTATGACTGCAAATGGAGGTACAGAAAATAGGCAAGAGGGTACTGGAATTTATTGGAGAAAACTGGCAAAGGAACCAAGGCATGGGAGCAAATAACTAGAGAGAGAAAGGTAATATAATGGGATGCAGCCAAGAAAATACTTGGACTGCAGGCTCGAGAATGCCTTTCATACAACGGACTTATATCAGAGTATAAGCAATGGCAAAGCAACAAAGGAATAGCAGGTGAAATACTTGCTCTGGTAGAGTTTTTAGTTGAATCTAGAACAGAGGCTGCTGTTAAAAAGGGATAATTAGTAGGGCATACAAAATATTGCATGACAACTATATAAAACAATCTGAGGATGTTAGAAAAGATTGGGAAGAGAGACTGGAAAATTATTTAAAATAGAGCAATGGGAGGACATATACATGACTTCCAAGTATGCAACAAAGTCCAGAAAGTTTAGGATCTTTGCTGAGAAATATCTGCATAGGTATTTTTATACTCAAAGCAGACTTCGAAGAATTTTTCCCCCGATAGCAAATGTTGGAGGTGTGATGGGGATGCAAGAAGTAATTGTGGACATATGATTTTGGAGAGTAATGAGTTGGCAGATTTTAAGTATTCTGCAGTAAGTACTCTGTCAGAAATATTTGTTGAGCAAATGGAAACTAAGGAAATGACTTTTTTGAGTTGGGACACAGAATCTAAATTGCCTAGACACAATAACACCTTATTAAGTTTAATTCTGTTGGCTGCCAAAAAGCAATTACTAGAAAATATAAATCAAAGTTTAAACCAACTCTTATTGAAGTAGAGAATATTAAAAAAAATGGAACAGAGATCTTTAGGAAAATGAAGGAGCAAATTACATAAAAATAAATGGAAATTGTGGTAACAATGCACACAGAATAAAAGTAAGGAGAAGGAGTGAGAACTGAAGGAGGGCAAGAGTTGAGTAATTTATGTAATGTTTAATTGATGACAGTTATAAAGAAAGAACACATGTGATGCATAATGTATGCAAGTGGAAATATGTTAGTATGGCTTGTTTATTTTCTATTAAATCTATGTTTGCCTATGTCTTAAGTGATAATTTAATAAATGTGATTTTTTTTAAATGAACAAAGGGATCAGTGTTACTCTGGCCATAGTTTTCTAATTTCCATCCCTGGTAAAAGATGCTTACCTTATACCACTGCACAAAGGTGGAATATCAACTGATATTAGCAATATAAGTGCCATACCTATACTAAATGTGGTGTCAAAGATACTCCATCAATAAAGCACTCCTGACTGCCTTAGACGACATCTGTAAAAGTCTGAATGAAGAGCAGATAGTATCAGTCTCATTTCTGGACCTTTCCAAGACATTTACTGCCATCAGCCATGAATAACTACCAAAAAGGCCATCTGTTTTTGAGATGAATCATAGTTATAAACTGATTTTGAAGCAATATAAGCAGTCAATATGAGACAAAGGATAAAGAGAATGAAATCATGAATGGTTACTCTACTGACTTTTGTACAAATAAATTTCACATTTCACAAGGTAGCCCCCCATCTAGTTTGGTTTTATATTATATTGCACCAAAAGCTTCAAAACAATACATTTTAAACCATAGACATGCATACTTACAACATCAATGACTAACTCTTTCCAAAAGACAATATAGACCCAAACTAACTGGAGGGCTACACCCCCACGTCCCCCATACCCCCTAACTATATATACTAACTCCAAGATCGCACTACAGCGGGGAAAAGGGCATATACTTTTTACTTGCCTTACAATACTCTGCACAGTGCCAGTACTTCACTTTAGTGAAATGAGATTTGGTGAAATGAGTTTTCAGCTATTTGGTCAGGGCGAATTCAAATTCAGTGAAATGAGCTTTCAATGAAACAAAGTAGATCTATAAATATATGGTTTAGTATCATAATTTCAAACATGTTTTTTGCGAGTACTTACATACTTGAAAAACATTTTCTAAAGTTATGATAGTGACCGAGAAAAAGAACAAACAAAATAAATGTAGACAATTCGATTTTTCGAACATACCATCACATCTGGTGTCATACAATACCCCCTGCACCCCCCACACCCCCTGCTACTTATATACAGAAATTCTGAGATCTCAGTACAGTGAGGGAAAGGGTACATTTCCCAATCCCCACTATAGTGCGATCTCCACTCAATATGCTGAATTCTCAAAAGAGAATGGACAGTATCATTCACTGCTGTGCATTCGGCATATTTTTCGCACTTACAAATCTGTGCAAACTTACTTTCGGATATCTGATGTCGCACACTTCAGCCATGACATTCCGACATAACACCAGATACACACACACACATATTTTCCTTCGAGTGTGTGAGCACAGGTTGGGGCTCTATTTGAGCATGGCCACTATCCTATACAATAACTACTTGTTGCCACATAACACAGATACTGGATTTGTATGTCTATGTGTGCCAATGAATATGTTTACATGTGTAATTTATGGCTTTTGAGGTAGGCTTTGTGCAGGTATAATATGTACTGAGTAGTCAAAAGTGTGAGATGTGTGTGAGTTCTGTTTGCACAAGTGAGTATTTACATTTCTCCCACCCATACCACTACCTTTTAATGTGTTCAGTGTGTTTGTGGTATGTGTGGGTCTTCTATGCTGCCTGCTATGAATAATGAAATGCTAGCAGTTTGCATGTGTATGTGTGTGTGTGTGTGTGTGTGTGTGTGTGTGTGTGTGTGTGTGTGTGTGTGTGTGTGTGGCTGCTGTAAGTGTGGTGGAAAGGCTTTGTTATAGTCAGTGGTTGAGGTTTGCTGAGTGAGTGCAAGTTTTGTGTTTAGCAGCACGTATGTAGTGTGGAAACGTGGTATGTTCAAAAGGTAGATTTATTGTGTACTTCATGGAAGGTTAGTTGGGGCTGTGTGAAAAATACGCAAGATGGGCATTTTTGTGACTCTCTGTCCCAGCTGGCATTTCTTAGGTGTAATCTTGAAGCTGGTTATATAAGGCTGAGGAAGCCCCCACATAAGAGCAGTTTGTACATGTTTCTGTGTGTGTGGGCTCTGCACGTGTCCATGTGAATACAATAGATATGAATCTTGATGTTCAAACTAGTCGAAACTTTGATTAGTCAATGTACAGAGATTAAAATGGTGCATATGCAGTTGTTCAGATTACCTGGGCTTGTATCACAGTTGTCTGAGCTGCATAGCTCAAGTTTTACTTGCTTATGTCATTTTAGATCTACTCACAGACAAGTCAGATGCTAATACCTGTATGTTTCTGTGTTGTGGATGGTTGATCTTGCAGCCAGATGGAGAAGAAGTGAGATAGCCGTCTATTAATTACCACTCTTTCTCCAAGGTACAGTGACCCTGGAGTGAGAACAATAAAGTAGCAGGGTGTTGTGGGTGAACTACCACATGTAGGGAGCGCAAGGAGATTGCCTTTCATGTAAAAATGTTTACGTTCACTTCATTTGCTCGTATTGTATAAGGCTGAGTATATGTGTTCTAAATTATTATGTTCTTAACATTGTGCAATACAAGCATTCTTTGCAAAGATTTTGCGATCCAAGATCAGATGCTTCCAGAAAATATACTGCAAGAATATAAAACAAATCACAGCAAGAATTATTTCTAGGCATGCATACTTGTGCTTTTCTTCTAAACTTCACTGTTGTTTAATTGGCTTCATTTGGAATAAAATTCCCTCTGACATCAGAAACATAGCAAACAAAGTTTAACTCAAAACAAACTATCTTATCACTTCTGGTACGTGGTAACACCTGAATCCTAACAATTCTATTACCTAGTGTACTGTAAACAAAATGTTGTAACTGTAGCTATTATTTAGTACTTTTTTGTTAAAAAGTGCTTAAGTATAGAAAGCTGCTAACATGATACAACTGCATGTAGTATACTGATATATTGTTTGCTAACAATTTTTTATGTCTTGAGTACATGTGCTAAATTTTGTTTGACTTTCTCTGGTATAAGCACCTAGATTTGTTATTCCTTGCTGCTACATCTGTCTAACTGTACAGCTTTCTTCCCCATGCCTCCAATGAAAATGGGCCAAAATCCAAGTGGACAAGCATAAAACAAGATATAAGTAAGCAGAAGCCATCCTTCCATGCCTATGAGTCGCATACAACTCCTACAGCAACCCCGTGAACAGCTGCCAACATCCGCAGGGTTTAATTGACAAGAAAGTAATGGAAGTAGACTGCCAGGAATTTTGTCTCAGACACACCACACGCACACCTAGGAAGGATTTAGAAACAGTGATAAGCCTACTGCATGCCTTTGTTAGGCAGAAGGAAACAGGAGTATCTGGAGAAAACCCAAATAAACACAGAGAGGACAAGTAGACTGCACAATACATAATAATAAATTCAGTACAGGCTCACAAGTACATCTGCAGAGCAGTATTTTTAAGACCTACTACAAAAATAGTATCAAATATAATTTGATTCCTTTCAGAAAAGATGATTTTATGCATGAAATACCAAATCATATGCTGAGACTTAGCTAGCTGACTGACAAGTCTTAGCTTTCCACCTCACTCTATCAGTAACCCTATATCAGAAATGGACATGGGTGATCAAACAGCCAGCAGGAAACAAAGAGCGGGAACTAACAAGTTTGTAGAAGAATGAATCCCTCAATCTCATGTCAGCAAACTGAATCTATTAAATAGGTTTTTCAAAGGATAACAGTTGTTGTATCTTTCGGCTTTTCCCGGTTAGGGGGTCGCCACTGCGGAGCTCCGGTCCGCTAATGATTGGCAGTAGATTTTTACGTACCGGCTTGCCATGCCTGACGCACAACCTTCAACGAAGGTACGCCCATTCACGCATGTCTCCACACAGAAGACGCTTTAGCTGAGAATCGAACAGGACAACGTCTTACTGTGAGGCGACAATGCTACCGCAGCACCACCACCACCGCAGCTTTCAAAAGATAACAGTAATGTGGAAAAAACATTGAAGGTTATATATTTTTTGCTTTCTCAAAAAAAAAATGGCAAATACTGAAATTATCTACATAGGGAGAGGCAGGCATTCTACCTTCACTGAAAAAGTGCTTGATGTTTCTGAGTACCATTTTCTTACAAAACTGTAATTTTAGCTATCTGCCTTATTGCAGGATTCGAGCTACCCTATAACTTTTAAAGTCTAAATGTATTACAATTTCTTTTTCCTCACAGAATACATAATGCAAAAACTGGTTAACACCACTGGTTAAAATTACTCACAATGATGGTTAGAAGCAAGGAAAGAGAAAAGGCTTAAAAGCATTTCTGGAAGAGTCACAGCTTTATAAACTGGTGAAAGTCTTGTTCATATGAAAAATGCGGATTCCACTCCACAGTACTACACAAGGATCTCAATCACCTCCCTAAAACCAGTTTCTCTGGTACTTACAGTTCCATAAAACCCTCACCCAGTCTTAAATTCCAGAGGAATTCAGAGCAAAAAAAATGAAGATGGGCTGTGGGAAGGACAGATTCCAAATGAACAGAATTTGTTTACATTATAAGTGGTGTGCGTGTGTGTGTATGTGTGCGCACTTTAAAAGTTATTTCTAAATATTTTTAGTGGCTCTCCTATGATTTTCAAAGAAGTTAGCTGATGAATGATTTAAGTATTCTGATGAAATCTAAGCTAAGTGGAAGCAGACATAAACACTTGAAATATCTGCATTAAATAAAAGCCGGTCTGCATTTTTTTGTCTTTTTGTAGCAGTTTTCCTTCTGGAAAACTATTCACAAGAACAGTTTGTAGTTTTAGTACTGTAACACTGTCCTTTAAAATGTATATAAAATATATATCTTCATTTACTCACTTAGTAATGTCAGTTTCATCCCCACTGCATGCCCTCATATTACTATATATGTTGTTGTGTCTTTCGGCTTATCCCGGTTAGAGGTCGCCACAGCGGAACTCCGGTCCGCTAATGTTTGGTAGTGGATTTTTACGTGCCGAGTTACCAGCCCTGATGCACAACCTTCAACGAAGGCACGCCCATTCACGCATGTCTCCACACAGAAGACACTCTAGCTGCGAATCGAACGGGACAACGTCTTGCTGTGAGGCGACAACGCTACTGCAGCACCACTACCGTGGATCATATTACTCTATATGTAGCTTAATATATTTGTATGGTCAATGCAAGTCAGACACAATTAAAAAGAAAATACTCTCCTGTTGCCATTTGTGCCTCCTGATTACCTGATCTTGACTGCTGTCCCCAATGAGGGCTGAATAGAAGAAATTCTGAGAGTGAAGTTTTACTGTACATACACAGCCCTCCCCCACACACAAACACATGCATACAACATAAAAGACCCACACACAGGAATATGTAAAAGCTATGAATTTTCAGGTACAGTGCAAGCTGCTTGTACTGTACTATTTTGGTAGAACATATTCACTACTATTGTGATTGTCTACTGTATTGCTCTTGCTTATGTCAAAGTCCTCTAATAAAGTATTCATCAGCTCAGTCATCTTTCTTAATTGCAGCCTTCTACCTCACAGATTAACTTGCACCACAGAAATATCCACAGTCTTCCAGGCAGTTCAGCTTAACTAATACTGGAGTGCATAGTTCTCAACTGTCAAGAATTTCGCAGAATGCCCAGATTTTTGGCTCAAATTTTTCATCTGTTCTTCATACAATTTGTGGTTTTCTGGAAAATCATTTGAGGATTGAAGTCAGTAACTTATGCCAAATATTTGAGTTTCACATTTCATACTCTTCAGAATAGGCATGACAATGCAAAACCTATTATTCAATCAACTTTCTAAGTTAATAAGTGCAATATCTGAAATGTGCCCATATTTTGAGCCTTTGTCCCCAGATTATTTTTGCCTTTGTCTACAAATCTTGTAGTAAGAGACTGAGTTGAGTCGGAGGTGATCCATCTTCTAAAAGCAGTCAGACATTTTGATTTTCTAATAAAAAAATTATCAAGTTACTCTTGTGAAGAAAGTAGACGCTGTCATCTGTGCTAGCATGCCTGGACACAGTTTTGTATTTAATTTCAGATTGTCCTGTATATTGTATGCCAGCATGACTAGCTATGATATTGTAAATAAGTTCTTACATGTTGGTTTATGATTTGTTTGAACAAAATATATTAAAGATGAACAGTGTCCTGTTACATTTCTAACTGCTCATGTATGTAAAGAGAGATTCTAAAGGCAAACTTTTTCAGATTCAGCTGATCAGCAGATGACATCATTGGAATCTTGACAACTGCTATGTGTTACTGTCAGAAGATGAAAGACAGGAAGGAACTTTTGGAAAACAGCTGGTGGTTGAATTTAAAAATATGAAATGAAAATTAGAACTGGAACAATTGACAGTTGGGCTAGTCTATAAAACAGCCTGCTGAAGACAGTTACAGTCAGTTAACAGCCAGTTGTCAGTTACAGCTGTCAGTTGAACTGTGCAGTAGATACCCCAAAAAGGACTCACCAAGAACTGTAAGCCTGCCTTTCCTCTTTTGTAGTAATTTAGTTAGATCTGAGACAGTGTTCTTTAGTTTGTTAAGAAATTGTAACTAATCAGCTAGATCAGTTAGGGTTTTTCTGAATGTTGGATCTGTATCCTACAGTATTGGTTTCATTTCCCTGGTGAGTGAGTTCTTTTGGTTTACTGGAAATTATTGTTTTACATTTGTAATCATTTTGCTCAATATTAAACATTTTATTAACTTACATTGTGGCTGGACAATAAGTGTTTTTCTTTAGTGATCTGACAGTTCTTATATTTGCCTTGATAACTTCCTGGGCCACTCCGAAAGCCTAACTACTATGGGCATTTGCTACGGTTTGTTTTAATATTTAATTTTCAGAAGGGCATAAAGACAATCCGATTAGCGGCAGCATTATCATATTATTTTGGGTAAGGGAGGCAGCTGGAAATCTGTGTCAGTCTTTCCCAGAATTGTGTTTGGATGTGTGAGATTTGATTTATGTGCAAGTGTATCAGAAGTCTTAAACTGGGACACACTGCTCTGAGGTGTGTAATAAGGAGTTACATTAGGGGTGGACAGAAGTATGCAGTCCAGTCCCAGGCTATACAGCATGTTCTTGTTGTGCTCTTAGGGGAAAATTGTGAAATATTACTCCTGTTTAAGTGGCAGTCTCACACTGGAGTCAGTAGTGAGGATTGAAGATCCTTAGTTACTGACCCAGGATACTTAAGGGATGTAACATTAATTGGTGGCAGTCCAGTGGGATATTGTCTAGATGTCACAACTCTAAACTATCAAAATCAGAGAAAAAAGAATTAAAAAAGTGCTTCTTTCTGTCCCACTAAAATTTTAAATAGAGTGTTGGGGTGCCATACCCTATATATCTTAAAATAAAATCTCATCACAAGTTGCCTCGTATACCCTTGCAGGAGATTAGAAAGAACATGAATGAGTCAGTGAGTTACATCTGTGGTGTTAGCACCCATTCTCTTTCTAATGGATCACTTACAGCCAAGCTAGTGCCTGTTTTTGCAGCAATTCTGCCAGCCACTCCTAGGTGTTAACTCTTCTTTGCCAACTCCTGCAGTATACTGCACTGCTTTTTCTGCTAACAGAGGTCCACTTACAATAGAGTTTAGGGAAAATGGCCTTATTAACTATAGCCAGCTCCACATAGCTGCCTTTTCTATCTCCCTTGTGCAATTTGAATTTGCATTAGAATACTATTTACTCATTAAATTCCCATCTCATGGCTCTTCGGCAGGTCAGACAAAGTGAATGTGGCAACACTCCATTACTTACCAAGACTCAAAGTAAAACCTGCTGAAGTAGCTTTATGAACCCAATGGAAAAAACAAATACAATTAAGTAAAAAACCAAAGGTTCAACCATAAAGGCAGCACAGTTTATTAAAATAGTAACACATGCAAAGCTTTCAAACATATAGTTCTTTCTCAGTCCATACTAAAACAGGCTAAAATGCTCCATTTTATATATGATACCAGCCTATCACACATTGTCTTCAGTTCATATGACTAAACAATTCAGCATGATTGCATACCTATATTTAAAACTCAACATATTGGTGGTGCTGCGGTGGCGTTGTCGCCTCACAGTAAGACGTTGTCCTGTTCGATTCTCAGCTAGAGCGTCTTCTGTGTGGAGACATGCGTGAATGGGTGTACCTTCATTGAAGGTTGTGCGTCAGGGCCGGCAACTCGGCACATAAAAATGTACTGCCAATCATTAGCGGACCAGAGTTCTGCTGTGGTGACCCCTAACCTGGAAAAGCTGAAAGACACAACAACAACAATTTAAAACTCAACATACTGATGAACTTATTAATAATAATAATAGTAGCAGCTAGGGAGATGTACAGACACATAAAACAATAAGACAACTAATTTATAAAGCTACAAGAATGCAAAAATACAGGGATATATATATATATATATATATATATATATATATATATATATATATATATATATACACACACACACACATATATATACACAAATATTTAAATATAATTTTGTCTCTTTTTCAAAACTGGTTTTAAACTATTTATATTATTTAAGCCAGGGCTCATGTCAGCTCTGAAATAATTAATCCATTTGTACTCATTTATGTCAGTAAGATTAACTATATCCCCCCATTCTAGATTTCCATATTTTCTGTAAGACTCTAAACTTAAAAGTATGTTCTAATCCAAAGTTCATTACATATTTGCTTAGCATATTTGTTTCAATATTTCTATGTATATCAGATAAGTGAGATCTAATACTTTCTTTTAATTTCTGATTAGTTTTACCTATATAAAAGCAAGCACATGCTTCACAGTTAACAAGGTATACTATATTCTCAGTACTACAAGTAGAAAATGTGGTAAATTTAAATATTTCATCTGCAATTGGATGTATTATATTAAAATTGTATTACAGTATATTATAAGTACTTACTGTGCTACTTGATCTATGTGGATCTAAAGAAGCCTAGCCATACGTTCCTCTGGTAGTTTTTTAACCCTTATATTTTGCATGTGAATAACCCACAGATGGGCCACCCTCTGTAAGTAAAACCAATGACCCAACCTACTTACCCTGCCTCTCCTAATCAACGTGACGTAATAGATAATGAGACAAAGAAAATGTGAAATTTCACAGAAAGGCAAACCAAAACAATTTTAGGCATAAAACAAATGCAATAATTAATAAATGTGTGTATTGTGTGTGACACTAAGTGTTGGAATACATGGAAGGAAAAATCACATTTTGGAATTTGGTAGGAGTTCTCCATTAATAAAATGCAGCCTGCAATAACCACAACTGCTAAAAGTGGCCTACACTGCACATGATCAAAACTCAATGCAAACTCAAGCAGCAAAACTAAAAGCCCAAGAATGTTAAAACAGAGCTAAACTAGCCATGTGTGAGGATATATCTGAGTGGTATTGTTGCAATTTATATATTTAGTACTGTTCATAAACACCAGAGTATGCAAGCACATAAAATAAATTAGTTGACATACAGTCACAAAGGTTATACTATCATCACAGATACATTATTGTTTTCTAGTAAAGATGATGCATATTACACAAAAGTCTTGGCAGAGATGCATAATGTCAAAATACAGGGGCTTAGCCTAATAATGGTGACATAATGATTACTCAGAGCATATGTAATTTGGTTATGTAAAATATTCATATAATCTGCACTTGAATCACAGTTAGGCAGTCATGCTTCCTGATTTCCAGGTTTAATAATAAAGCATTTTTGAAACGTAACCTAACTTTAAGTTGGAAATATCTAATAGAGGTCAAGATTTGTTTTTTATGGGGATGGGGACTGTATTCCCCTAATATGGGGTCTGTGCCTTCACACCTGCACTTTATTATTATAATTCTGAGGTCACCATTGCCTTGGGACAGGAGCAAAATCATTCACACACACACCATCCTATCTCTGCAGGTCATTAATCTGTAATGCTGGGTTGAAAAAAATGCATTTTAATGATTCATCAATAACTGAATGATTTTAAGGGAAAATAGAATCATATTGGGATGGCAACTGGGCATAAAAAGGAAGGACCTGAGTCAGGCCCTATAGCACAAAGAGATACAGCTCTGGCTAAGAAACCAGGTGACTGGAGTTCATTTAGCAGTCGTGACAATGGAGAAGCCAGCTGGGATGTACAGTAGAACAAAGGGATAGAGCCTTGCCATTCTTAGGTAGGGTGGTGGGCATAACTGGATGGGCACATTAGTGGGAAGGATCATCCCTAGTTCTGGGGAGGCAACCAACAGGTAGACAGGGAAATGGCTGTTAGGCATACAGCGGGGTTGGAGATCAATAAGCAGTTACAGCAATGGAGGAAGGATGAGGTACAGCCTATGTGCCAATGTTATATCTGTCTTTTTCCCTGTAATACTTTAAGCTTTAATTTATTTTACTAGACTGGTGTTGTACTGACAGGTAAAGCAGTATTGTACCACAAATGCAAGGTGAACATTATATTAAACATAAAAAGCTTGACGTTATGTAATAGTTGCAAATCATACTAATTTTGTAACTCATTTTACTTCTGCACCTAGGTTGTTACTAAAAAGGATCCCAGGACCAGACCACCTACATGTCTAACAAGCACAATAAATAAAGTGAGACAAAAACTGAAAAAAAGAACAGATTCCTGCATGTCAGAGAGGGATACATTCTGTATATATTTTTGAAATAGTATTTCTCTGATGATGGAGTAGTACAAAGTTATATATAAACAAGATGGAGAATGAAAGAGTGGGCACAGTTGCTCAAAGTTCTCATTTTTTATAAGCATAGCTTAACAAAGTCAGAACTAAAGGCATGTTGATACACCTCAGGTAGTAAAAGCTATTTCCATTTGTAATATAGATAAAATGGACCTATAAGATATGTCAAGTTTTGCACTAACTTGCTAAAAGAGCATTCTTAGTCGAAAAAGACTTAAGGAAGCATTATTAGTGAAGCTCAAATAGCTAGTAAACATGTTAATGTCAAGCAGTATGCTTACAGAGGTAAGTCACATGGACGACAGTTCTTCTAAATGAACTCACATGGAATTTTCTTATTCATGCCTAGCAACTATGGAATGCAACACCTCTAGCAGTTTATACGTGCACTTCTTGAAACCTCTGAGCATCTTCCGAAAAAAAAAATTAAAAAGTATAAGCAAAATGAATGTAAATATCTCGAAAACTGTAAAAAGGTGCAAACAGCAATGTATTTAGCAAAAAGTCCTCTTTACAGTGAACATAGTGGATACACAGTCTTTACATCAAATTATAATGCAAATCAGAAAACTAAACATCCTAGACAGAGACTGTCAGTAGCACTTTTGTTCAATCATACATGAACTTTTACATGATGGCAAGAAATTCATTTCTGAGTACTTGTTTAGTATGCAAAAGTATTTTGAGATTTATGAAGAATTACAATTCTCTCTACAATTGACAATAAAAATAAAACTCTATCTCACCAGATGTACAATTTACAGTACAAGTTTCAACATTTTTCTCAACACACACTGTTGATATTGTACTACAATTTTTAGGTCAGTTAGTTTTTGAAATATTAATATACATATGTAAATACTGCATATTTTCATAATTACTGGTAATTAGCAATATCCTTAGTATACTGCATTATACATGGACAGTAGCTGTATTTTCTGTCTCACATCATGACATTTCATGCTATGTCCCTCAAAGATTGTAAGATTCATAGCTATTCCAAAGACTATCAAATCTTATGACCATATACTCCTTGCCAGTAACCTTCTTAAGGCAACATCTCCTTAGTCCAAGAGGACCAAACCAGTCAATCACTTGGCGAATTTATGAAAACTCTTCCAGTCACCTAGGTTATGTTTAAAGGAATTTAGTGAGCCACACCATTTAACATGCCTGGGAATTTTATTCCAGGGGTTTGAGAGGTGCTGGGTTATAAACCCTCCCCTCCACTGTGTTTTACATATCTATTAGTCAGCATTAGGTCCCTGGTTCTAGTAATCGTGAAGCCAGTGAACTTACAAAGATACAAGAGGTCCAAGACAATCAGGTCTTCAATGGTGCAGTAAGCAAGACAGAAATTTCCTCTCAAAAGTCCATAAGACAATGAATAAAATAACAGAAGTTCCAGCCTCTTTTGATAGTTCAGGGAATTTAGGCATGTGATATTTTTGGTTTAGAAGTTTTGTGATCCTTTTAACTGTTTGATATGTTTAGTGAGACACATCTCAAAGTGAGCATTGTACTTGACAACTGGTCTGATCAAAGCTGAGTATGAGGGAGTGATTACCTCTTTAGACCTTCATAATATTCCTTTGGCACCTAGCTGGACTAAATAAAAGGATTTCCTGACAACCGTTGTCATATGATGGTCAAGAGAGAGGAAATTATTAACCCAAGTATCTAAGTTCTTGAGTACATTTTCATTTTGTAGTGTTATGTTGTCTATACAGTATGATATGGGGGGTCTATATGACTTGGTCGACAGTTCATATGATCGACTGTTTATTTGGTCGACACTTCATTTGATCGACAAGCATTTTAGGTGGGGGGCTTTGCCCACCACACCCCCCATGTGGGGGGCTGTGCCCCCCACATCCCCCCTAACTATATATATCAACTCCAGGGTCACACAACATTGGGGAAGGGGGAAAATGCTTGTCGATCAAATGAACTGTCGACCAAATAAACAGTCGATCATATGAACTGTCGACCAAGTCATATAGACCCGATATGGGTGGAGCTGTCTACCAAAAGTAATGATACTATACTTTTTACCATTTAGTTTGAGCATATTTTAGTACACCAACAGCTTACTAAGAAGAGTTCATTCTAGAGGGCTTGGGTGTCAGAGGGTGACTTAAAAACAACCACTAGTTTATAGTCATTTGCAAACTTTGACAGCCAGAGGTCTTGGCTCTCTGTTTGGAGATTTCAGACAATTAAAGGCATAAAAGAGAGTTCACAGCACTAAGCCCTGAGGAACACCACTGGTCACTTTCATACTTTCTGATGATGTGTCTGCAACCTGCATTGTATGGTTTCTGTCTTTCATCCAATGTGCTATCCATCTTGCCACCTATGGATTGATTTTTAAAGCATTTAACTTCTGTATGATGCCATCATTGGGAATTGTGTTGGAGGCCTTAGTCAGATCAAGCTAGGCTGCTTGTACCACGAGCCCACCACTTATAGCCTCTATAACCCTTTCGAAGAAGTTTGCCAAATTCATTAAATAGGCTCTACCCTTCAAAAAGCCAAATTGTTAGGGATTTAATCTAATGGTCTTGATATCATAGTTTATGAGGTTGGTTACACATTCCATGGTTTTGCAGATGAGGCTGTCAAGAATGAACAGTCTATAATTACCTGGGTGAGTTGTAAAGCTACCCTTATGAAGGGTAATCACCACTGCAGTGGGGCACTTATCTGTTAATGAGTAGATCTGTAAGGGCATGTTTAACACTATTAATTAAGCAATTGGGTACACTGAAAGGACTCATGGAGGTTGTATTTTTGGTCTTGGTTAGCCTTTTCAGTAAATATGTTTTAGTGATAATTGGGAAAGTAAGGGATTCAGGTATTTCAGGTCTTTGTATAGAAGTCTCAGAGTGAACTGGGCACTAAATTTGTTTGCAATGATTCTGACAATGCCTTTTGCGTCAGAATAAGGGGCATTCACTATGAATATGTTTAGAATATTGTGGGGCATTGATTCTTAGTTTTCAAACAGAGCTAAAGAAGCAGTTATAATAATCTTTGGTTTAAGAAGCCAACCTAAGTTCATGGGCTCCTTTAGTACACCTAATAGTGTTTTTCAAGTTTTTTGGAATCTTTTAGATATTTTCCCCGAGAAGAGGGTTTTTGATCTGCTATATAATTTAAGTTTTTTTTTTCTTTTGCTGGAGAGTATATTTATGGTGGTGGACCACCACAGTGGTCTATTTTTTGTATTTCTCAAGGTACATGGTTCTGGTAGGAGATGTTAGCTCTATGCAGTTTTTCCACATCTTCCTTACTGAAGCTCGCTGCTCTATCAAGGTCAAGGGTGGTGAAATCATATATGCATTCTGACATTTCATCAAAAAACAAGCTGAGGTTGGTATGTATTGTCCTTAAATTCACTGAGGTTTGCTATAGGGGGATTTAGGAACTGAAATTAGAAGACCACAAATTAGTGGTCAGAGTTCAATGGGAAAACAGATATCATAGGAGTAGTGCAAGAGGCTGACATATTTGTAGAAATCAGGTAAAGAATGCTGTGTCCTTATAAAAGGGGGGGGGGGGGTTTCTTTAAAAAGTCCAGGAATTTTTTGGGGTACATCTTACATTGGAGGTACAGTTATCCCAGTTTATGGAAGCCTCGTTAAAGTCACCTGAAATTAAGTTTTTAACAGGTAGCTCAGTTAGAATACTGAAGAATGTTACTTGTCCATTGGGAATAAAGACAGTGTTCTATAACAAACTACTGACTGATACTTAATCCTATCTAGAATGATCTGTAATTCAAAGAGTTAAATTTGTGGGTCCATAAGGATCTGTCTGGAGGTAATTTGCTGCTTGACAAGTAGGGAGACCCGCCCCACCCCAGTTACCATCCAGTCTGAAGACATGAAAAGTACAAAAAAAGGGCGCAGAGGTAGTGGTCTCTTTACATTCAAGTCAGGTCTCAGTAACTACACTGACATGGACATTTTCCAAATGGAGGAGCACCTAAGGATCAGGCAATTATTGTTTAGACTTCTGGCATTGAGGAAAGCTACCCTGATGTGATACAATTCTGGGACTGAGATATTAATTACTTTGAAATGCCCATTAACTGAACTCTGCATAAAAAGGCACTAGGGGGAAGCAAAACCTTGTAACCAATAACATGACGTTAACTCTGTTACAAAAATATGAAGTTAATTATGAAAATATGAATAGGAAATGATACAAAAAGTTTGATTTTGTTTCTCACAGCTAGCCCTTTTATACACTAACTCTTGTATCATTTTGTTACGGAAACAAGCTGAAATGCTATGAAACCTTAAGGAGCTATGGATATGAAATCAGAGCATACACAAAATTACTACAGGCGAAAGTGTAGACACATTTAGTTGGTTCAATTAATTCCCTTTCTGGCTGTTCCAGACTTGCAGGTATCAGTACTTGCATACTACCTCTTCCTACACTACACATGTGGATAAAAGTAAAGCAGTTGGATTGGTCATTAAGTACTGAGTGTAAACACAGGACGGGATCAATTTTCACTGGCTAGTGGCCACCCCCACTCTCCAACAACTGTCTCCCTCCATCTATGATCGATGTTTTATTATATTAATAGTCAGCATTTTTTATAATAAAATGCTCTGTATGGGTTTACTGAGTTTGACTGAAAAAGTCCCTTTGATTATGATGAAAGCAATACAGTTACTAAAGCTAGCTTTCATTAGTGCTACATGTGTGCTTTTTTCTGTATTCTATTACAACATAGCAAATCCCACCAAATGGGAATATACAGGTGCCCAAACAGTGTGCAAATACCAAAGTAAACAGAATGTACAGAATTGTTATAGTGTTTGTGGTATAAACTGCTGTTTTAAATCAGTATGTTTCTTAATCTTAGTTGAACATGTTTCAACAGTAGCATAGACTTACATAATGAGGCAATTAAAGCTGTATAAAAGGAGGGCTCAGGAAAGCACTTACAGAGCTTGTTTGCCCTTTGTGAAGGAGAATTTGCTGTGTGAAGCAACGGCCCAAGAAATGAAGGACCAAAGTGATCTGGAAAAATGCACTAGGAGGAATTTCTTTATGAGTTCTGAATCACTGAGGTAGAGAGAAAAAGAGATTTTAACCTAGTAGTATGGAACTGTTTGGAAGGTACTCTGTGTGTACTGGTTGTTAGCCCAAAGACTGATTATTTTTTAGAAGAACCTGTATTCTTCTTTAAGTTCTTAGAACTTGGTTATATTCAACTGGACGTATAAGAGAATTTAAGTACCTTTATCTGCACTTTTTTAAAAAAAAATACAGTATTTAATTTGATTTAAACTGTGTTGAAGGAATATTTAACTGAAGTGGCAGTTATTCTGCTCTTCAGTAACTTGAACTGAAGCTAGTGTTTGCTGAATTTTGTTATTTGCTAGTAATTACAGGTGTGGGGGTAGCCACATTCTTTGATTTCCTGTCCTTGCCTATTTAAGTGGTGCATTGTGAAATATTTT
Organism: Protopterus annectens; assembly: GCF_019279795.1. Classification (NCBI taxonomy): domain Eukaryota; kingdom Metazoa; phylum Chordata; order Ceratodontiformes; family Protopteridae; genus Protopterus; species Protopterus annectens. The sequence goes on from NC_056743.1 coordinate 241,380,142, forward strand.
CTGCTTAAAAACCTCAGCTTTGGCCGGCTAAGAACTTGGTTATATTCAACTGGACGTATAAGAGAATTTAAGTACCTTTATCTGCACTTTTAAAAAAAAAAAATACAGTATTTAATTTGATTTAAACTGTGTTGAAGGAATATTTAACTGAAGTGGCAGTTATTCTGCTCTTCAGTAACTTGAACTGAAACTAGTGTTTGCTGAATTTTGTTATTTGCTAGTAATTACAGGTGTGGGGGTAGCCACATTCTTTGATTTCCTGTCCTTGCCTATTTAAGTGGTGCATTGTGAAATATTTTCTGCTTAAAAACCTCAGCTTTGGCCGGCTAAGAACTTGGTTATATTCAACTGGACGTATAAGAGAATTTAAGTACCTTTATCTGCACTTTTTTAAAAAAAATACAGTATTTAATTTGATTTAAACTGTGTTGAAGGAATATTTAACTGAAGTGGCCTTGAAACTGCCCACCCCTCAGCCTGCCTCTGGGCCCATCTCATTTGCTCACTCAACTGAGTGTTCTGATTTCAGGCACTCCTACTGTGTACAAAGAAAGCATCTGGGAAACAGACAAAAAAAATTAAGCTTATTTCCTGCCTTTCCTGTTAAGTGGTATAGACTATTTGTAGGCTTCTGAGCCCCAAGCCCTTCTGTGTTTGAGGGAAGCCTTCTAGCTTGTTTTTTTTTTCTTATAACTAGCCAGTTTTCTAGTTTCAGCACTCAAATCTGTTTCTTTGATCTCAGCACTTGTTCAGATTAAAAAAAAAAAAAAAAAATTCATCTGCTTTTACTGTACTTGTGTTTCTACCTACTTCATTTTACTTTTGCATCATCTTAAAAATACTCAGTTGTATTTATTACTGCTTGGTGTAACTCATTCTAAGCCTTTTGGTTTAAACACTTGGGCTTTGGACCAGTTGTTTTGCACTGAGAGGGTTTGTGGTCTGCACTGTTGTGGCAGAACAGGTAGCTTACATCCTTCTAGGTTGGGAACTGCTGATTGAGGGCTCAGTGTCTGTTATTCTAAAAGTGTATTAATTCTGGTTTAAGCACTTGGGCTTTCGGGCCAGTTATTTTACATTAAGAGGGTTCGTGGTCTGCACTCTTGTGGGAGGAGAGGCTGGACTCTGCCCTTCTGAGCTGGGAATTTCTGGTTAAAGGCTTATAGTGCATGCATATCTGAACTGCTTCTTACTGAAGTTGGTGCGCCTTGTTTGCTGTGGCATAGAATGGATTCGGGCCTGCTGGATCTAGCTTTGTTTGTGTAACTTGAGCACTAATCCAGACATTCTCTAAAGTATTCAATTGTATTTATTACTGCTTGGTTGCAACTTGATTAAAGTGTAGCTATCATTCTAAGTCTTTTGGATTAAGCACTTGGGCTTCAGACCAGTTGTTTTACATTAGGAAGGTTTGTGGCAAGCACTGTGGTGGCAGGACAGGTAGCTTTCATCCTTCTAAGTTGGGAACTTCTGATTGAGCCCAGTGTCCAAGTGTATTAGTTCTGGTTTAGGCACTTGGGCTTCAGGCCAGTTATTTTACATTAAGAAGGTTCGTGGTCTGCACTCTTGTGGGAGAAGAGGCTGGACTCTACCCTTCTGAGCTGGGAATTTCTGGTTAAAGGTTTATAGTGCCTGAATATTTGAACTGTATCTTACTGAAATTGGTACACCTTGTTTGCTCTAGCATAGACTAGATCCAGGCCTGCTGAATCTAGCTTTGGTTATATGCTTGTTGTTTGTTTGCTTGTTATTTCCCTGGAAGCTAATTCCACCTAATACGCTGCTTCTCAGCGCTTCTGTGGATCACTAGTGATATCTGCATTGCTTACTGTACTTATTTCCTTGTTTCACTTGAAAGAAAGTTACTGTTTGTCGTTTTTGCATTTAATTACTTGTAACACATTGCACTCAAGTTACCTGGCACTTGCTCACTAAAGCAATTATATAAGTCAGCACTAAAAATTAAAAGCACTACACCCTCACTCCCCGCTGGCCCTTGTTTTCAATTATTAAGGAATTCCCAATATTATTCTAGCATGTCCAAAGGTCAGTTGTCAATCTCCTCTCCGGTCCAGCTGGTGAATCTGGGAATCTTGAGGCAATGTTATAACTGCCTCGTACACAGACAACCCTCTCCTCCTCCCACATAACACAAATACTTGTGAGAGATGCAGCTATTTAGCCAAACTGGAGGCTGAGCTCTCTCAACTCAGGACTGGCAAGACCAGACAGGAGGAGAAGGCAACTACACACACCACAAAACCAGCCTCACATAATGCTACCACACCACTAAATCAAACACATAAACACACAAAGACATACTCGGAGGCTCTGAGTAAAAATTTACCTAAACAGCAGAGGCCTCCAAAGCAGACACCCAAACAACTGCTACCTCAAGACACCCCACAAGCAACACATAAACCACAAAACCAGTGTGCAAAGCAGTCACAGCCCTTAAGGCCAAATACAACACCAAACATACTTGTCATAGGTGACTCCATAGTCAGACACACTGGCGTCCCACTCACCAGGCTGAACAAGGAGAGGGTCACAGTAAGCTGCCTATCGGGCGCTAGAATCCGTCACATAACACAAGCACTGGGTCACTCCACGGCAAGTACAAATATGACACAGTCATTGTCCATGCTGGTGTGAGCGTCCTGCGATGCACCTCCCTGGACTACATGAAAAGAGACATAGAGGAGCTCTCTGATTATGTAGCCCAGGCAGGTATGACCCTGACCCTGAGCAGTATCCTTCCTTCACCAAGAATGATGCCACAATATAGAGACAAGATGATCAGCTTTAACAATTGGCTTAATGGCTGGTGTCATTCAAAGGGGATCCAGTGTCTGTCTGCCTGGGATGACATGCTTGACAAGCCACGCTGCTTCGCAAGGGATGGCTTGCACCTGTCACCCCTGGGATTCCGGATATTGGCTAAGGCTCTTGCCACCCCCATAGTGCCTTTTTTAGGCAAGGCTCAAATTCTAAACCTACCACCCTAGAAAACAAATATGGGAAGAAACTGAGAGTAATGCTGCTCAATGCCAGAAGTCTAAATCTCAAAATGCACGCACTCGAGGCCCTTCTCAGTATGGAGAACATCGATGTCTGTGCTGTAACTGAAACCTGGTTCAAGGCTCCTGAGAGCACCCCGGCACTATTAGGTTTTACCTCATATCATGCGTTCCGGCCCCAAAACCCGGACCACACCACAAAAGGAGTGGGTGTATCCATATTCCTAAAGGATACCCACACCTCCAAGTTAGTGGCAATGCACGAAGCTTCGGAAACCATCCAGGTGCAACTAACCATAGGCAAAACTGCTCTACAAATTGTAGCATGCTACAGGCCACCCTCTCAAACTCAGGAACCCCACACAGCCTTCCTGAAGACACTGGAGGGTATAAATGTATCTCCAAACACCATCATATTGGGTGACTTCAACTACCCGAATATAGACTGGGAACATTACTCAAGCCCTAACTTTCTAGCCCAACGGTTCCTGGAGTTCATAAATTCAAATGCCATGGAACAGCTAGTCACTGTTCCCACGAGAGGAGAAAATATACTAGATCTCATTATCACAAACATGGGGACAAAATGCTCCACACTGGAAGTATATCCCTCATTGGTGAGATCTGATCATAAACTAATCTCACTGGAAATCCACATCCCGCCCCCACCCCAAACAAAAAAGACCACAGTGAAGAACTTCTCTAAAGCAAACTTCACACTACTTAAGACTGGTGTGGTATCCTTCAAGGCCCCTGAGCCAGTGGAAACCACAACCCAAGCTGTGGAAGCCCTTACAAATGCCTTCTATGAACACCTCCAGGACTGCATGGATCAGGCAATCCCAAATAAAACCAAGACTCTTTCCACAAAGGGCAAACGTCCAGTCTGGTGGACCCCATCCATTAACAAACTTTACAATAAGAGGAGAAAGCTATTACATGATAGAACAAAATCCATAAAAGGGAAGTCACCCCTGATCATTATTAGTAAAAAAATATGAGCACTCATAAAATCAACTAAGGCCAATTTTGAGAGAAAAATTGCCATGGATTCAAAGGACAATCATAAGGCCTTTTTTCAGCTATGTTAGGAACCTGGGTGGAAACTCCCAGATATGCTCAGAATTAGTCCAAAATGATACAAAAATCACTGAACCCACAGACATTGCCAACATACTGGCAGACAGGTTCAGTGCAAACTTCACCCCCCTCCCAGACATCTCAAATTTGCAGGTGAAAGCTGCTCTCTCTAAAGCTAAAAACATAGCATCAATGGGACCGGATGGTGTCCCCGGCTGTGTGCTACACGAGCTAAATGAGGAATTAAACCCGCACATAAGGCAGCTGTTTAATCTCAGCCTTACCACAGGATACGTGCCCAAGGAGTGGCGTACGGCAACTGTGGTCCCACTCCACAAAGGCAGTGCCTCTATGGACCCTGGTAATTACTGCCCCATAAGCTTAACAAGTCTAGTCTGCAAAGCTATGGAGAGGATCATAATGGAGCTCATAAACAAAGATATAGGGGACTTGCAGACATTGGACCCGACCCAGTTTGGCTTCAAGGGAAGATCATGCCTTTTGAACTTGGTCGACTAATTCGAAACAGTAACCAAGGCCATTGATGAGGGAAAGGCAGTCCATACAGCCTACCTTGACCTTGCAAAGGCTTTCGACACAATACCCCACTCGGGTATTGTAGAAAAACTTACCAGCTTAAATGTAAACCCATATGTCACAAGATGGGTTACAAACTGGCTTAAGGACAGAACCCACAGGGTTAGAGTTGCTGGCGCTATGTCAGACTCCAAGCTGGTCACAAGTGGTGTTCCACAGGGCTCGGTCCTTGGCCCCCTATTGTTCGGCATCTACTTCTCAGAAGTACAGGCCAACATGGGAGGACTTTGGCTGACAAAGTTTGCAGACGACTGCAAACTGGGCGCCATAGTGGAAAGTGCATCGGACACGGATATCCTTCAGAAGGGACTCACGGAAACAGATAGCTGGTGCCAGAGCCATGGCCTGAAGTTAAACGCCAAAAAATGTATAGTCATACCCTTCGGGACAAACAAGGTAACCCCAAGCTACCATATAGGTGGCAATCCACTAAGCACAGAAGAGGTTATCAGGGACCTGGAGACCCAGGTTGACAGTGGCCTTTCTTTTGACACGTTGCTAAAGTGGTTAGAAAGACCTTCTACATTGCCCACCTGATCATGAAGGGATTCACATCCAGATCTAGTGAGGTCATTGTTCCCCTGTACTCTTCACTTATCAGACCAATGATCGAGTACAATGCCCCATTCGGGATGTATCTCGCCCGACATCTGCAGCAATTGGAGAGACCCCAAAAGTTCCTCACCAAAAGGATAAAGGGACTCCAAAATCTGTCATATGCTGCCAGATTGAAGAAACTCCAGCTCTATTCAGTCGCATACCATCTGCTCAGAGGTGACATGTGCCTGACATACAAGGCCATGTCCAACCCGGAATTAATGGACATGCTCCACCTCAAAAATCCAAATCCACCAAAACCACTAGAGCAAGCGACTTAAACCTTAGCACAGATATAAATAGGACGTGCTGGAGGGATAGATTTATCACTCAGACTCCCTATGCTGTGGAATAAAATCCCGGTCCATGTGAGGCAGAGCACCTCGCTGGCTCTGTTCAAGAGAAATCTTGACCTGTGGATGGGAGATCGTAGGTTTACCCTGGGAATCATCTCTGTGTCACTGCTGGACAGAGGCACAACAAACTAATGGGCACAGTATTTTTTCATATAAGGGGTGGCGTAAGCCACAAAAATTTGGGCTAGGCTTATAAATGCCTTAGAGCAGATAGCCTAGTATAAACCTATGAAGCTATGAACCTAATAAATAACGCTAGCTTATGAGACTGGTGTCTTAGCTACCTTTAATGCTCCACAAAATAAACAAATAAATGCATAAATATTAGAAAGATGCATCATTTCTATTGTCATATAGTTCTGATTTATACATTCCATTTCTGTTGCGGTGTCTAACCCAGCATAAAATTATATATAATATGCTCTAATGACTAGTATTCTAATATTTCATTATTTATTTTGTGGCTCATTAAAGGCAGAAGAGACATCAGTTTATAAACCAGTGTAATTATAAAAACAAAAAATTATGAGAGTGAGTGCATGTTTACAGACACACACACACACACACACACACACACACACACACACACACACACACACACACACACACACAATATGTAAATATTGCATATGAAATTATGTTGGGGTAGAGATAGCAGTAGATGTTTTAGTGTACTAAACATAACTTTCTGGTTACTCCATGGGGTAACAGGAATAACAGGGAACTGAATCCACTCCTGGCTTGAAGAACTGATCAAGGCTCCAACAAAAGTAAATAAAGTAATTAAGGGCATGGATATAATGAAATATACGGAGAAATTCCAACAGCAACTCTCTTTACTTGAAAAGGTAAGATGAGATTGGGAAATCCTTCAGGATTTATATGCTTAGAAACACAGAAAAAAGGTAGCTGTTGTGTATGCTCTCAGGCAAGTAAAGAGTAACAACCCAGTGTGATTTGTAAACTTTCTTATAATAGTAATAAAAGGGAAGTTTTTCATTCAGAGGATGGCAATACTACTTGGTAAAGTGTCTGAACACCCTTTCAAATAACCCCTTTACCGGATTTTGATAATGCTATAGTCTGAATTAAACATTTAAACCTAATAAAACTCTGTGCATTCTCACTACGCTGAAAGATATGGCAAACTTTTCAACTAATTTTAGTAAGCAATGTGTTATTAATTACACTCTCCAGGAAAACTTTTCTTAATACCAGTCTCCCTGTATGCACTGTATTGTACTGGGTTGTGATGTAGTAACAGTAAAATGCTGCTTGAGAGTCTGTTGGTCTACATTTGTGCCCTGACCACTGACTGATTCATTACTGGAAGACAAAGAATCACTAAAAAACTGCATCAGTTCATGAGACTTCCGGTTCCACTGTGATTTTTGGGAAAAGAGTTGCACTGAATTATAGTAGAGAGTCGATTATCTGAACTAATTGGGACCTAGGGTAGTTCGAATAACCAAACTGTTCAGATAATCAAACATATATTGAACCGGATAAAAAACTTCTAAAATCTTGTTTTTTTCTACGAGCAGGTAAGACATCCAGTGGACAATAAAGAATATTTTTCACACATGAGTAGGCTACAAGCTCAAAAAACACACACAAGTGAATACGTATAATTTTTACATATTTATACTTTATGATTTTTCAAATCTGAAAACTTTGGAAGGCTGCATTCGGATAATTGATATTTCGGATAATCAACTCTCTACTGTACTGATAATGAGGTATGCAGTCCTTAATTTCATAATAAAAATAAACTTCAAAAGAATCAACAGACTACCTTGACAAATGACAGATTTGTGTACTAAGGAGAGAAGCCGAAACACACTGGGATGAAAATAAAATTTAAAAAAAAGCCAGAAGAAAAAAACTATACAATCAGAACATTATACTGAATCTATACTTATCAATCTGTACTTAGATCTTCTGACCCATTTTAATATTTTTGATATTTTACATTCTTTTAAAAATTTACCTTTTCTGTTTCTTTATCTATAAGGTTCTTCAGCTCTTCTTTCCAGCCTAGCAAGTCGGCAAACTTTTCAACCCCAACAATAATGTCATCAAGTTCAGCTACATCATTACGTCTATGTGTCTGAAAGGCAAAAGGGCCCACGGGGTCCCGATTGAAAAGTACACGAGGCACTGAACTTCTTACTGCTCCTACCAGGCTGGCAAAAGGCTCGACCTGCAAGGCAAGACAAAGTCAGCAGCACTATGGAGGCAATAAAATAAAAATATCACATATACACACATACACACTGCTCCTTTTTATTCAACAGTTAGTTGTAATTCACAGTTATAACCAGCTACAGATGCTCTTGTATGGGATGATGACCTGTCTATGGTTTATATGTCTGCATTGAGCATATTATTGGACTCCATCTCCATCATGCCTTCCATTTGAAAACAAGCCCTCATTAAACCCATACCAAAAGTTAACAAACCCCCAAACTACAACAAACTTAAACATGTTTCTATTTCCTGTACTACAGAAAAGTTCCTTAAAAATCAATACTTGGTCAAATTAGCAAACACTGTGCTTTTTAGCTACCACTGTGGATTCTGCTCTAGCAGAAGCACACTGATAGCGCTGTAACCCCCTACTGATGATGTTCTGCAAACATGAATTACGGGCTCTTAACTGAGGCAATATTCATTAACTTAACCAAAGCAACTCACTTAGTTGACCAATTTCTCCTGCTAAGCTCTCTAATTAATGCAAAATTTAGCAACAATAACCTTAAATGGCTTGAGGACCTTATTTTCTACAATAACTTCAAAATTCAAATTGGTTCCTCCTAATCATCTACAGCACAGCCACCCAAAGATGTCCCCCAAGGATCTGCAATCTTCCTGATTCTATTCTTCCCTTTTATGAACAAGCACGACTCTGATCTGTCTCTTATATGTACATGACATGGTAATTTTCATATCAAATCAGTCCCATTTAACTATCAAAAAACACTTAAATTTTGTTCTAACTAACTACTACTGGACCACAAACTTACACTTAACTCTTAAAAAAAAAAAAAAAAACTGTGTTCTACTAATACAACAAAACTGCCAGCAATTACTTTTTTCTGGTCCACTGGTAAAACAACCCCAGTAAAACTGCCCCTCGCTTCTGCTACCTTGGGATTTGGCTTGCTCAACAGCTTACCTTTAAACACATTAATACAATCAAAACTAGGAAAATCATTCTCTTATTTTCTGCACATAGGACATTCCACTTCCTGCCACCTGAAGGAAGGATGGCGCTAGGTAAAGGTGTTCTATGTCCACCTAGAATATGGCCTCCCCTAAATAGCAGTTGCCTCTAAACAAAACCTGCCATCCCACCACACAAGGTTCAACAACATTTGTAGGTTTATCACCACAGGCTATAAAAAAATAGCACTACTGTGTGATTCTTGCTAAAGGGTTGCCCATATTACCAGTATGCTTCCTAACTCACACACACACAAAAAAAAACTACTACAGCAAATCTAATTTACTTTCCTAGCTCCAGACTTTAAACTACAAACTTAAATCGCTTCCTAACTCATGTCATGTACTTCTATCACCTAGACACAAACTGCACTATATCAAGCACAGCCCGTATGTGCTAGCCTCCTGAATCTGGGAATCCCTACCTCACATATTCACTTTTTGAAAAGATTCCACATAAAGTTGAAAAAGCACATTTTTTAAATAAGCAGAATGTAACTGTTTTCTAAATAGTAGAATAATATAATTTCCAATTTCTCAACCTGTTCTCAGAATGTTTTAACTGATGTAGTGCATTCTGACCTGCATCTTAATCCTCTTCCCTTTTTTAATCTATTCCTCCCAACTTCTTATCCTGTAAATAACTGCACATATTAAAATTTCATGCACACAGTTTTATGCCACTGTTAATCACTTTGACTATCCTGTCTTGTACTGACTGTGTTTAGTTCTTCCACCATATACCCTTCTTGTGTTGCACTCTATTTTTTTATTTTAAAATCGTTTACACAATGTATCACATGGCATCTGTACTTGTTTTCTGCAGTGTAATGCCCAGACAGTGTGTGAAAATGGTCCACAAGGATCAGAGCTCTACCCTGGTCAATAAATTAAATAAATCAATAAATAATAAATGTTTAAGTAGTCTTCATTGTTAGGTAGTAGACAGTAGAGCACTTACTTTTTTACTGTTCCTGCATTTGCATTTGGTTATTAAAGTTTACACTCAGCATTTTATTACTGCATGATAACCTCCTTATAAGTTAGAAGATGAATTTAAAATATTACGTATAAAATGCATAGTTTCTGTAGGTACAGAAATAAATGTTGATTGACAGAAGTCCAATATGAAACAAAGGGCTTTGGTATGCAACAGTAAAAAGAAATCCCAAAGGATTAACAATATTATAAACACACGTACAAAGTAATCAAAATGCTGCCTGAAACCACATGATTCATTATACTCATCCCCATATCAGTATCAAAGTCCCATGAACTGATAAATCAATCTGCTTGCAAAATGCCTCTTACCTCAAGTGAAGAGCCGATTACAATCAGCAAATCCGCTAATGGAAAGTCAGTCATATACATGAAAAACCTCTGAGGTAGCTGCTCTCCAAAAAATATAATATCAGGTTTCACAATACCGGTGCACACAAAACACTGAGGGATTTTTTCATTCATTATGTCAGTCTGAAACATAAAATGATTTTAATATGCCAGTGTTGCTATATCTGTGTTTAATCTGACATTCACATGCAGAAGTGAAATTACAACAATACATTTGATGGTTAAGGATACTGCATACCAGCACTGTAGCAGGGCAGCTGGATAGCTACTATTCTACTGCTTCAGGTCACAAAATGGAAAATAGCTATATATTAGATTATGACCTGTTAATGAATCATGCGCAAAATGTATTCTAACTATAATAAAATAAGTTCTGACATATAATGAGAAATTTCTTAAATTTTAACCCTTACTCAGTACATCACCCACTCTAAACATAACTAACATCTTGAAAAACTAGCTACATATTTTGGATGGCTGTAGAAGATGTCAGGCAGTGGTAGTTGGTGCTGGTGCCTCACAGGTTGTGGCTCTCCAAACCGATTCCTGGCTGGGTAAGTTGTCTGTGTAGACTGCATATCCCTCCTGTGTCTCAGCAAGTTTCTCTGGGTGCTCCAGTTTCCCCAAGCATCCCAAAGGCAAGCTGGTAGACAAACTGATGATCTTCTAAACTGCCGGTAAGTGCTTGTGCAGTGTGTGTGTGTGTGTGTGTGTGTGTGTGTGTGTGTGTGTGTGTGTGTGTGTGTGTGAGACCGCTCGCGAGCGTGCCCTGTCATGGAATGGCATTCCATCCAAAATTATTTCTCTGTTTTACTGTCACCCTCTGAGTGCTGACATAAAAGCTCCAGCTCCCCTGCCACCCTGAAAAGGATAAAGTGGTTATCAGAAAAATGAATGAAACAAAACAAAAACAAATTAAGCAAAAACTCCCTAGGTCATCTTCCCCTCTCTGCCTAAACATGCAAACAAGGTGGCTCTATTAGACAGGAACATACGAAGACAGGAACATTACTAGCCATTAACACTTTTAAGAAGATACACTTAAAATTTATTGCCAGCCTTTATGAGTCCTAATAGTACCCACCTCCCAAATCAAGCTATGCCACATATGACAATCCTGGTGTAAATTTGTGCTGACCTATTAAATAAAAACAAGTCTTAAAGGTAGATAAAGTAGTACTTTGCTAGACCTGTAGTGGTTATTTCCTCCTTACCCTAAGAATACAATGAATTAGAAATATATCCCTTCAGCGACTTTTGTCTGTTGTTGGTGTGAATGTAGATCCCTAATGCATTTGTTTGTAAAACCACCGATTTTGCAAAGAAAAGGAGGTCAAGCAGACTGGGTCTTTCATGTCTCAAAAAGGAAGACATAGGTCACCTCAGTGCAGCCAACAGTTTATTAAATATAAGGAGAGTTGTGATAAAAGAATGATAATAAGATATACAATACATTTTTTGTCAGTGGAAAAGCCTCTCTCTAAAATGAACTGTTCAACAAGTAGTTTAACTGTTAGATAATTCAGCATGTGAAACACAATCAATACATAATGGGAGGAGTGTAGTCTGTAACTGAAGACAGAAATTGCTTTAAATTCATGCATTCTATGCTAACTGTTCTACACTGAAAAGCAAGGTGAATTGACACAGCAGTCAAGACATGGATAACTACACAGTTTATAACATTTGATAAACCATAAAGAAAAACAGATTAGCAGTCAGGAGGGAAGATATTGACCTAAACTGAAAAATAATTTCTGATGCATTTAAATGCATGTACAATTGAACCTTTTTAAAATATCTTTATTAGCATTTTCATAAACAAGAATGAGACACCTGGGGACAGGATCTGTGCCATATATAGTACAAAAAAACTAAGTTTTTTTTAAATAATACGCAACAGACTAGATACAAAAAAATTAAAAAAGAAAATTGAAAAGGATAAACAGCACAAAGCAAAGTATATACTTAAAAGTGCATAAACTTTAATCAAAAACATGATAGCCTAAAAATGCTAATTTTATGACAAGTAGAAAGTAAAAGTTGTTTGATGAGAGTAAGCTTCATTGGGCATAAAACAAAAAAGAACATCTTCAAGTCATGTGGGATCTGTGAGGAACAAACTCAGTATTCTAATGCATACACAGGACAACCACTTCCAATCAGCCTGGATTTAAAGACCTTTACTAAAATGATCACAAGTGAAAGCAACTTTTAAGGAGAAGATGCACTTCCACTGATGCTAAATGATGCTTCCACTTCTTTAAGCACACGTTTTCAACGAAATAAAAAATAAAAAGAAAGGTCAGAATTCCAGTGCTACAGCTGTACCAAATCTTTATATCCCAATCAGAACACAGAACATTTATTTTACTAAAGATAGGTCTTATAAGCCATAAGACCTGAAGAAACTGACTGATGATGTTTAAATATGGTTAAATCAAAGGGCAGGAATAGAAATAAAGTTCCATGAATCTTTATGAATAGCTGCGTTGTCGCCTCCCAGTAAGACGTTCTGTTCTGTTCTCATTTAGAGCGTCTTCTGTGTGGAGACATGTGTGAATGGGCGTACCTTCGTTGAAGGTTGTGCGTCAGGGCTGGCAACTCGGCATGTAAAAATCTACTGCCAATCATTAGTGGACCGGAGTTCCGCTGTGGCGACCCCTAACCGTGAAAAGCCGAAAGACACAACAACTAACATGAAAATATCAGGAAATATTTTTGCTTAATTTACATGTACTATAAAAGGGCCTGTGCATGCATTTTTAGCAATGCAGCACCCATTCGGGAAGCTATACAGATGCTTTGTATTTACTATTAATCAAGATTTGTAGCCTTTTGTCCTAGTTTCTCCACAGTACTACACAAAAATTTATCATAGGTAAGATGATAAGCATATAACTTTTGAAGATAATCTGGCCATGTGTTCTTGCATTCAGAAAAAAAATAATTATGGGTTCAATCTAAGCAAATGTTTCAGGCTCACCCCTACTTTCATAAAAACATCTAAACAAGCCATCTATCAGGGATGTCGTCATTCATGACACTGGTCAAATCAGACAAGAAAATCATCTTTAATCATTTGATCCTAGAATATTAGGCTGAGTTCAAACCAATCCAAGTAGCTAGTTAGCAGAGACTATTTGCTATCAGCTATGTAAAACCTGTGCCTAGTTTCAGTATCAAGCTGCTGAAAATGGATATTAAAATTCAGTAGAATTTCACACATGGAGCAGAGAAAGACTGCTTTCAGGTCTGTTAGGACAGTCATGGATAAAACAATGGTAGCACAAAGATTAATGGTGACAGGGGGTTTAGGGAGCTTAGTTTTCTTCCATATGACTTTGTATATGAAAACTGACTTAGATAATAAACAATCCATCTTGGTTCTGTTACAACAAAAGTAAAAATATCCAGCAAGAGTAACAGCCTCAGGTCTCCTCCTACTGTTAGCATAGCTAAAGACACTCGGGATGTTTACATTTCCAGATACACCATCTAATGAAATTGGTTGCATGCTTCAAGTAACACAAATGGACTTGCAAATAAACAGCTTGTGAAGTACAGCGTTGAAGAAGTGGGATTACCAAGCACGATAATCCACTGTGCATGATAAAAAGCATTTCCATAAACCAAGACTGGCCAGTGAGAAGAATGAATGACAGAATTAAATTGTTGTGTAAACAATGTTCCCTAAAATACTTTTCAGTGCTGTGGAAATCATCAGCTGACAAAAATCTTCTGTGCAAGTCACATAGTATAAGTCAAAATTACACAATAACTAATAAAAAATTAAGTACTAAATAAAACCAATCAGTTTACTACACTGTAGAAGAAATCGCACAAGTCATTTAAAAAAATGAAATGTTTAATAATAATAAATTATGCCCTGAACAAATTTTATAGTTTAAAATGTATACCAATTTAGTACACGAGTCTGAAGCGTCACTGCGTTTAAGAGAGATTGATATACAATTATAATTAACTGCACAAAACGTTGGTTTGAAAACTCTGCCCCTGGGATATATTGGATAGAGTGCAGATCCGGAATTCGATTTCATGGCTCTGTAGAAGATTTATGTCCTCCAGAGCCAGCCAGAGCAGCTGCTGGAGAATAATATGGATTTTGAAGGCAATCAGAGTGCTTTTCTACTTTTTTTTTTTATTGCTTTTTTTTTTCTACAGGAAATAATTAAAATATGCAGGGGGGAAAGGGCCAAAGCCATGAGGTTTCAGATGCTCTTTAGTGCAGATTATAGTATTTTCCCAACCTTGGATATAAGTATGTGATGTATTTCTCATCACTGGACTTCTGATGGTTATTTAAATATTATCATCATATTCTGCAGCCTATATACTCCTATTTCAAGAATGTAAAACTGTAAGCCAATAAACCATCTTGCTTTGCCTTAGACAGCATAAACTATTACTTATAAGACTTTTGCCACCAAGTTAAACTACAGCAAACTCTGGATTCTGCTGTGAGAAAACAAATCAGTTTGGATAAATTATAAATACTTGTAACAAATGAAATCTTATAGCCATGACTGTCTATGGTGTACTGCCAGACTGCTGGATAACTTCAGTAGAAAGAGTTAGAGTAAGAAACGAGAGCAGAAACTATGTGGGACAGAAAAGAGAGGTGAACCAAAGATGAGAGATTTCGGTAATATGAAGCAACAACATTATATCTGGTAGGGCCAAAAACAGAGGTGCATGCATTGACTTTTCTCCTCCCCTGCTTGCCAACCCATTCACAATGCTGTCATCATGCATGCAGTCATACTGGGACTGATATCTTATCAGCCTGCAGATGAATTCATGGGTTTAGTCCTTACAAAACCACCATGCACACCCAAGCTTGGAAGGTTTGGACATGCAATGGGCATAGTGAGGGTGGGGCTGTCACTCACTTCTCTGGGAAAGCCTGCAGATGCCCCCCACCCCCCAAAGAAGCAAATACTACCCATTATGTGCTCCAGTCTTCATTAGAGCTTTATATACGAACAGTAAAAAATACAAAACAGGGAACTTCAAATGAGGAAAAAAAATTAGGAGAATGTAAATAAACTGTGAAATACTACAAAGAGCAAATGATAAAACAATGAATGTTTTTTTCCAATAAAGAACTCTATATCAGTAAACCACAGATCAAGCAATGTGTGAAACAGTGGTACTTTTAGGGAAAAGGTATTTAGTACCATAATGGGTAGGGTTAGGGTTAGTGGCAGGATTAAGGCTATTTTTAGCACACAAGAAAAAGTGGGTACAAGCCTCAGCTGAGCATCTTCCTCATGTGTGCTAACTCTAACCCTACCCCTTCTTCCTTAACCCCAACCCTACACATTACATTAGCAAAAGACCTTTCCCTTACAGTATCACAACACAAGACAGACAACACCCATAGGCAAAACACCTAAAGCTGTCAACCTATATAGCCCTTATGCTAAAAGGGAACCCACAAGATCTCACACTTACACACAACCCTCTAGAATGTGATCTTGCACATCTTCACAACCACCACCTTTTCGGTCAAACATTTATTTTCCTGCAAGCTCCTATTTACCTACACCATGTAAAACTTGATTTCAGCCATATTATATTCTCACAAATGAAGAGCATTAACAAATTTGTGCAGTCATGTGTTTTACACCCAAAGAAACCTTTCTACCAAATAAGCTTTTTATATTTAAAATTAAACGTATGTATGTATATGTATGCATACATACACACACACAAACAGATATATAATTATACAATGAATGGTCAACCATTTATTATATCAGCACTTATTATACCAACACCACAAAACATCGACACTCACTACATCAAAAAAAGAAACTAAATTTTTTTTTCTGATGTACTATCCACAACCTAACCACATTCAGCTCAAATTTGTGTGAGTAGTGGTAGTATTATGGGAAGATCTTTTTGCAGGTAAGCTGCACATTAGGGTTAGGAGCAGAGGCAGGGTTAGCACACATTAGTAAGTTGGGCAGGTTCATCCCCCCGTCCTACCTTAGCAAAATGTGCTAAACCTAATGCTGTCCCTTGCTCATGTCCCAAATCTTAATGTGCAGCTTACCTGCAAAAATCCCTTCCGATAACACTACCACTATACAAGATATCTTGGACACTCACCACTCATATGTGCGCAGTAAATCTATCCTCTAACCTAATCCTAACCCTAAACAATCACAATCACACAATCTGACTCTATCCCTTTACCTAACCCTTACACTAACTCTAAAACACACAAGCACAAAAATTTCCAGCCCACCACTTACTGTACCTTTGTCGACCATCTGGAAGTCACTTAAACAAGCATTCAACCAAATGTCATGTCACTCAATACTTATAGCAGTTCAGTTGTGTCACATAAAGGAGTCGACCAACTGCACTGCACCCACAAATATATATACATGTGTATGTGTGTCTGTGCATACACCACATACACACACATGCACAGAGGTTTACATGGCATCCCTTAATTTCTTAATTAGGAAGGAAAAAGGTTTCAAATATTTTGACATACTGAATATAGCTGGCTAGCACCTCAAATCTCATTTGCCTTATAAATTGACAGAAATCCTAAGGCAGGTACACAACCTCAAAACCAACTCTACTCAAATGTTGCATTAAAATATTTGTTTTTATGACTACAGATTAAGAAATAGTGGAACAAATAACAGTGCTTCTGGACCCAAACCATACAAGAAACACTAAAGCCATATCAAAAAGGTCATATGGATGGTAAATCTGGCCACCATCCTTTTAATCTTAAAGAACATTCAGTGGCCATTATTTTAAATGTCCCTATAATTAAATCAAACCACCCATGCATTAAATACATTAAGGTACCCATTATGCAAAGGTTGGTAAAAATGTTAAGGTGTCATAAAAGGGTGATAGCAATTACTGCCTGCAGTAACTAAACACAAGTTCTGAGCCACATATAGCAAAGAAATGGCAGCAATAGCCTAAGCCAGGGTTTGTTGGAGTACTGCTAACCTTTCCTAGAAAGAAATGGTACATACACATAAAGGCACACAAAGTTATGCCAAAAGATTCAGGCATTTATCCTCATTTGTAGATAAGGTGTTTGCCCGTACATCTAACATATTATAGCCATGTATAAGCCCCCCCCACACACACACACACCCACAAGAATTTATTTTTAGGTTTCTTAGTACAATAACCATATTTTAAACCTCAGTATGTGTTTTTTAAACTGAAAATAACTGACATTTATTTAATCTGAAATATCTGAGCAGCTGTTACTAAATCAGTTTTGCAAGATGTGCAGTGACAGCTTCATGGAACATATGGACTGTGTTTTGCTTAATATAACTCATTAAATAAATTCCAGCCACTAAATCTATTACACTGAGATCAGAACTATCATGGTCCTAGCAAAGCCTGACCCAGACCTAGAGAAGGAATCAAGCTTGTAGTGCTGAATACAGAAAGCAAATTTTGGTTTAGCCGTGGTAATACCACAATACCACTTAACATATAAAATAGCAATACATGTGTCATACTCTGTGTAATTCACAGTTTTGTATTGTGGCTGACAAAAGCCTAACAATAATATCTGTCCTTTACGCTTGCCTCTACAGCTGCTTGCAAACACTGGATGTGTTTTTGTTGCTTATTTATACTGATATTATGTGCCCAACAACAGAGAACAGGCAGTGATGTGACTGAAAACAAATGTGGTAGCAATTACAAGCAGGGAGCAGGAAAGGTTAGACGTTACCCTCTGCATGCTTTTTATGATGCTACTGGTGTCAAATTTGTGATTTCCCAACAGTGTTCTTAATTGCTTTAATGGGGAAAATGAGAACATTCCTGATCAAATAAGTGTTATCACATTTACCAGATGTTTCTCTTTTCTCAAAAGCTGCAATCCTGTGCAGCTAGCACAGTTAAGCAATAAGACTGAGGGAGCTAAAGTCTCTAAAATGGGATGCAGGTGGAACAAGACATTTTGTGTTTTTGCAGGAAGTTAACTTGTCAACCAGTTAAGATCAACTAGCTGGTTTGTTGGTGAATGGTTGTCAGGGTTTTGTGGGGAAACAATAAAGAAAGTACAATTGTGCAAGTAAATTTACCATAGCAGTAGATGTTCTAATGATCACTGCTGCAATAGCCTTATCTATATAGGGTATATCCTGCTAAGGGGTATAACAGATGGCCAGCTTCCAAAGCTTCAGGGTGCCTTCTACATGCACAAACCATTGGTCAGTGAGCTGAGCTGCCTCAAAACACATTTGAGAACCAAGCCCCTCAAAGCTTTCATACCAACTGATAGAGGGAGACTATGACATGACATAGCTAGGAGTAAAAATATATACATACACACACACACACACACACACACACACACACACACACACACACACACACTTGCTTAATCAAAAAACAAAGGGAGATGGAGGGGGCAGCTGATCATTTGAACATCTACCGTTATGGTAAGTTTACTTACATAACTCCACTATGTTCATCATCAGGAAAATACTGCTGCAGTGGCTTTAGCTATATGGACAGATTACCCTAACTTACAACATTTGGGAAGTGGAGGGGGATGGATCCAGCAGACCCTGGAGAAAGATTCTAGCAAAGCCTGACCCGGACCTAGAGAAGGAATCAAGCTTGTAGTGCTTTGTAAAAGTATGTAAAGAGAACCAAGAAGCTGCATCTAGAATACTTCTAAAATCCATGCCTTTCTAAAAAAACAAAGATGAAGCCAAGGCCATGATAGAGTGAGCTTTGACCCTGTCTGGAATACTTTTGTTGTGGTGGTGAGAATAACAAAAATGTAATAACCTGAGACAATCATTTGGAAAAAGTCAGTGCTAGCAAAGCCTGATCTGGACCTAGAGAAGGAATCAAGCTTTTAATGATTTGTAAAAGTAGGTACAAAGTCCAAGTAGCAGCTTTTAGGATACTTCTAGAATCCAAACTTTTCTAAAAAGCCATAGATGAAGCCAAGGGCCTTGATCCTGCCTGGAATAGTTTTGGTTTGGTAAGTACAGCAAAAGGTAATAGCCTTAGACAACCATTTGGAAACAGTCTGTTTTGACACAGGTTGTCCCTTCTTATTTTCACCAGAAATGAGCAACTGATGCAAAGATCTGAAAGATTTTTTTTTTCTGTCTAAGGAAAGGAGAATCCTTTCTCCCTCATGTTTAGGTTCAGGAAAAAAAACAGGGAGATGGACAGTATGGCTTATAGTAAACTCAGAAATGAAGAACAGCACAAAGACAAACTAAGAAACCCCGAACTACATTAAAGCCAAAAAACAAAAAAAAATGAAATGGCTCCTTATAAAACTTTAATTATGCCAAAATGGTAAAAAAATTTACATAAACCAATTAGCGCTTTTGTCCATTTTACGTACAGTATCTATTAGTGAAATTCATTAGATAAAATGCATTTCAAAATAGCAGTTTAAATACATATAACAAGCAAATCACATTTTGTTCATTCAATGACATCATCGATCACCCCTCCCCTTCAATGAAAAAACCCTTTCAAAAATATTTTCTTATGAGAATGCATTGAAAGAGGGAGATCCATGAGCAGACATGCTGCAGTGGCCAATAAATGAACCTTGATGGTGGAGTATCCATGAGCAGACATGCTGCAGTGGCCAATAAATGAACCTTGATGGTGGAGTAAGAAAGGCCAAATGACAGTAACACACAAATATTGCAAAACGAGAGAAACACTAGTCCTGAATATGTGCGAGTTATATTTTACACACCAATTAGAAAACCTTTTCTATTTGGCAATATATGATCTTCTAGTTGCAGGCTTTCTTGTTTACATTAGTACCTGCTGTGTGTCCTCAGTAAACAGGTGCCTAAAGGAAATTAAAACTATCATCCAGGCAGTCAGTTGAAGTCGACTGTGGCTGGAGTGTATCAAACACTTCTGTGCTTATGTGAGTAGATCCATTCTCTGCAGAAGCTTATGGTAATTGTGTCTGGCCTTCTCCAAAAAAAGAGAGTTACCACAATAATCTTGGGAAATTCCTTCTGAAACGTTAGAAGCACCCTGGATATCAATGGAAAGGGTAGAAAAATTAAGGAATATTCCTCTCTACGGAAAAGAAAGGAAAAGGCATCGGCTTCTTCCACGTCTTCCTGTATGGAGTCCTGGAGCAGAATTGTGCCACCTGATTATTCAAGAGGACAGGAGGCAAAGAGCTCTACTACATGGACTTCCCATAGATGGATCAAATCTTGGAAGACTAACTGATCTAGTTTCCATTTGTAATGGTTTGCCTTTGTCCTGCTCAGCCTGTCTGTCACATCGTTTTGCTCTGATGGGATGCAGGATGCCTGCAGGGAGACACTGTGCTGTAAGGCTATACCTCAGCCTAACCTGCCTAGTCAGCAAGTGGGGGGTAAGACCTGGTTCCCCCATGCTTGTTGATGTATCGCATGACTGTGGTATTATCTGTAACAACTTTAAGAGGTCCACGGGACCAAAGATGATTCAGAGGTTTGAGTGCCTTGAGGAGAGAAAGCATCTCTTTTACATTTATGGGTTTTCATCTGACCTTGGTGTCTCAATCACTTTTCACTTTTATCCCTCCTGAAACTGCTCCCCAAGCAAATTCTGAAACATCTGTGGTGACTGAATGCTTTGGAGTTGGGGGGGGGGGGGGTGCATGTACAGACATTTTCTGTTCCCACAAGAACTGGGATTTGAAAATAAAATAGGTGTTGGTACTGGTACCACAGAGATACCACTGGATCATTCTTAGGTTGAGTCTTGCAAGGATTATCATGAGAATCATAGATGCCATGAGACCCAAAATCTTGTGGAATTTCCTCTCAGTGACGAAAGTGAAAAATCCTAGAAACAGATCTAGATATAGATCTCTTTTTTCCTGTTGAAGAAAAGCTCTTTGAACTGAGGTGTTTAGCAGACACCCCAGGAACACAATCATGCAAATGAGTCAATCTGGAATCCCAGCTTGTGAAAGAGATCTCTCACCCAAGTGAGAGATTCCTGACAATTTGAAAAAAAACTCTGCAAAGTTAAGCAAGTCATCTAAGTATGGAAAAAATGTGGATACCGTGTGTCTGCAATGAACTAGAACTGGAGCTAGACACTTTGTGAACACTCTTGGTACAGTAGATAGTCCAAAGGGCAATGCAGAGAACTGATGATATGACCCAGAGATGCAAAACCTTAAGAAATGTCTGAAATTTGCATGACTACAGACATGTTAAGCATCTTTTAAATCTAGAATTACCAGGAAACTTAAATAAGGAGGAAGGGGTAACAGTTTGTGAAGTGACAGCATTTTGAACTTGGGCACTATTGCAAACTTGTTTAGGAAAGAAAGAGCCAGAACTGGTCTCCAAACATTTTCTTTCTTTAGCACTAAAAACATCCTCAGGTAAAAAACCTTTCCCAAACTGTTAAGAAGGAATTGGCTCTATTACCTCTATTACTCCCTGAAACAACTTGTATATTAATGTACAGGGAGAAATAGAGGAAAATGAATTGTCTTGTGGATGAGGAATTCCCCATGGGAAGGAGGAGGAATTTCCTCCCACTGGTATCTGTAACCTTGATGTATGATTTTCAGAACCCACTGGTCTGAAAGTACAGTTGTGTACACTTACCATAAATGTAGATGTTTGAGTGTATTCACTGTTGCAGTCATTACATTTGGGTAATCTGCTGGCAGGTTGCCCTCAGTCAGCCTGAATAACAAAGTCTTGGATCCTTTGTCGGTTGCTGTCTCCTCTTCCATGACGTCAGGTCGTCAGAGGTATAAAACATGCAGCCGACGCCATTTTATTCAGTTTTTCTTGCCCCAGATGTCAGGTGCCCCCCAAATGGGGAGCAAAAATATATATATAAATAAACAGTAAGTATATAGATGCACTTTTAGAAACATAAACTTTACCTTCAACTAAAAGCAAACACACCACAAAGGCTTTTGAGTATAGTGAAGGAAAAGAAAGGTATAGAAAGGCAGGTGGGTAACCCGGACTGCAACAGTGAATACACTCGAACATCTACATTTATGGTAAGTACTGTACTATGTTCTTCGTGTTTCACTGTTGCAGTCATTACATTTGGGTAGAATCCCAAAGCTATGGATGGAACTAAACAGCATTAGGAGCAGCTATAAGGCCCTGCAGGACTGAAGTGGCAAAGCCTGCCCTGGATTTGGAGAAGAGAGGCAAATGATAATGCTTTATGAAGGTATGAACAGAGCTCCAAGTAGTAGCTTCTAGAATGTCTTTGGATGGAACCCCTCTGAGAAAAGCTGCTGAAGTACAGGTAGCCCTGGTGGAATGTGATCTAATCCCCTTGGGCACAGATTTACCATGGTGCAAATAGCAGAAACAAATGCAGTCGCTTATCCACTTAGAAACAGTCTGCTTTGATATAGCCTTCCCCTCTGATACTGCAGCAAATGCTACCAGTAGCTGCTCAGATTTTCTTAGAGATTTGGTCCTGTTTAAGTAGAATCTTAGTTGTCTGTGTACATCCAATGAATGCAGAATCCACTCCCCCTTGTTCTGCAGCTTTGGGTAAAATGTTGGCAAATGAATGGTCTGGTTAAGAGCCACACTAGATACCACCTTAGGCATAAAAGAAGGATTGGTCCTGAGGGACACCCTGTCCGGGTAAAATATAATAAAAGGCTCCACTGCCATGAGAGCCTGTAGTTCTGAAACCCTTCTTGCTGAAGTGACTGCCAAGAGAAAAGCTGTTTTCCAAGATAGAAATTTTATATCCGCAGTAGCTGCTGGTTCAAAAGGAGGCAGGGTGAGTTTTTCCATCACAAAATTGAGGTCCCATGCAGGAGTTGGTGATCTTCTAGGAGGCCTTAATTTTTTGGCCCCTCTAAGATACTGTTTAAGAAGAGGATGAGAAAAGAGGGGAGGCTCTGTGTTGTAATGAGCCTAGATGGCAGTGGCATGGATTTTTATTGAAGAAAAAGATAGGCCCTTGTGAAGCATCTCAGTCAAATATTGTAAAATCTGAGGAATATTGAGCTTTGCTGTGTCTATTCCTTGTGCTTGGTTCCAAGCACAGAATCTCTTCCATTTATCAGCATACGATTTTCTAGTACTAGGTGTTCTGGCTTCCAAAATTACATCCATCACAGATTTACTGAGAGGTGTTGTTTGAATAATTAGTTGATTAGCCATGCTGCAAGATTCAGAGTTTGGAGCGGAGTGTGCAGAATTTGATAGTTCTGCTGAGACATTAGATGAGGTATTTGAGGCAAGTACCATGGAGGAAGGTGAGACATATTCCTTAGAAGTGGGTACCAGTGCTGGCAAGGCCAGTCTGGAGCAATTAGGATCATTTTTGGCTTCTCCTGTCTGACTTTTAGTAAGACCTTGGAGAGTAGAGGCAGAGGGGGAAAGGCACAGACTGAGGTTTTTCCAGCTGAGGGATAGGACATCCACTTTCCATGCTTTTTTGTGATGAGTTCTTGTGCAGAATTTGTCCAACTGATAATTTTGGGGAGAGGCAAATAGATCTATGTCTGGGCTCCCCCCATTTCTGTGTTAACATGCTGAAGGTTTGTGGATCCAGTTTCTATTCGTGCGGGTCCATAAGATTTCTGCTTAGGTCGTCTGCCAGAGTATTTTGCTTTCCTGGCAGGAACTGAGCTTGAAGATGTATTTGGCAAGTCAAAGCTGTGTTCCACAAGGCCATGGCTAGTATGCAAAGGGGGTAGGAAAGTGTACCCCCTGCTTGTTTATGTACCACATAACTGTGGTGTTGCCCGTCTTTATCAGTAGTTGTCCTGGATGAAGTAAGTCCTTGAAGGCTGTCAGAGCATTCTGAACAGCTAGCATCTCTTTCTGGTTGATATGCAGATGCATTTGGTTTGGGCTCCATTTGCCTTGAATGCATCTCCCTGCTAGGTGGGCCCCCCAAGCATAGTCTGATGCATCTGTAGTTAGGATTTGGGTGGCAGAGGGTACAGTGGATGATAGTCCCTTGTTTTGGTGACATGTCTCTACCCACCAAAGAAACTCCTGTTGTAGGCAGGGAATGAGAGGAATCATTGTTTCCAGACTGTGACAATGTTGACTCCATAAACTTTTTAGGTACCACTGAAGTTTCCTCATATGCAGTCTCACATATGGAATTAGTAGAATGCAGGATGCCACGAACCCCAAAGCCTGCATAATTTGTCTTGCAGATAACTGGGTTTTTGTTGCCATTTGTTTGAAGTATGTTGTCCGTTGCCTTTGTTTGTCTGGCGT
The DNA here is from genome assembly GCF_019279795.1 of Protopterus annectens. Classification (NCBI taxonomy): domain Eukaryota; kingdom Metazoa; phylum Chordata; order Ceratodontiformes; family Protopteridae; genus Protopterus; species Protopterus annectens. The sequence continues at coordinate 241,404,634 of NC_056743.1, forward strand.
GAGGTATGCCATCTGGGCAGTTGTATTCAAGCTTGCACCCTGGAATGTAATTATTTGAGAGGGTACCAGTTGTGATTTCTTTTCGTTTATGGTGTACCCTAGGCATGATAGAAGCCTTTTTACAAATGCCAGATGATGAAGAAGAGTGTCCTTGTCCTCTGCTTGAATGAGACAATCGTCCAGATAAGGATAAATTTGAATGCTCCTTTTTCTGCAAAATGCAATTACTGGTGCCAGGCACTTTGTAGAGACCCTGGGTGCAGTAGATACGCCAAAGGGCAGTGCAGAGAATTGGTAATGCAAAAATTCTGCTTTGAAGTGGAGGTATCTTCTGCATGATTCCCTTACTGGGATATGCAGGTATGCCTCTTTTAAGTCTAGAGTTACTAACCAAGCATTCCTGCCTAGCATAGGCAGAAGCTGTTGTAAAGTCAGCATTTTGAATTTTGGAATGTCCAGGAATGTGTTCAAAATCGATAAGTCCATTATTGGGTGCCATGAATTGTCTTCTCTGGGTACCAGGAAAAGTCTTGAGTAAAATCCTGGTCCTTTTTCCTTTTCTGATACAGGTTGAATAGCCCCCATATCCATGAGGGACATTATTTGTTTCTGGGCCTCTGCCCACTGGTTTTGTGGCAAATGTGGCCATCTGTCTGGAATTGGCAAAGTATGGAAATGAAATCTCTACCCCTGGGATACTATGTTTAATACCCACTAGTCCTGGGTAATTAACTTCCAATTTTGAGCATGAACTGCTATTTTCCCCCCAAGGGGGCTGCCAAAAGATAAGTGCTTGTTGATGGTAGAGGAAAGTCATTGAGACTGCTTACTGTAGGATTGCGCTTTGTTTCCTCCAGATTTGGAGGTGGAGGCACCCCATTGCTTTGACCTGTAAGAACCCTGTGACTGGTATCTGGAGCCTTTTGAGCACCTGGATTTGCCCTGTGTGGCTCTGTTGGACACAGGAAAGGACCAGTTTTTAGTAGGCCAGTGCCTACTGAACCTGGGTGGCTGCACTTGCAAGAAATCTTTTACAGTTTGCATAGATTTAGCTTTGTCTTCCATTTTCTTTAAAACCTCTTCTGCCTTATTACCAGAGTATCATGCTGCAAAGGGGCATCCAACAATTTAGCTTTAACATGATCAGGCAGATTTTGCTCCTTGAGCCAGGCATGCCTTCTAATCACAGATCCAGTAACAGTGGACCTACAAGAGGCCTCCAAGGAATCAAAACCACATTGCAAAGTATGCTTTCCAACCTGTTCTGCTGAATGCAATAATTCCTGCAACTCTTTATTTTCCACACAATCAGAAATCAATATCATTTTCTGTTTCAGTAAGCCCATAAAATGCTGTTGATATTTAAGCATATGAAACTGGCAGTTTAAAGCCCTGATTGCCAAGGTTGCAGAGGTATAAAACCTTCTTACCCCATCTATCCAGCGCCCTGGAATCTCTATCAGAAGGGGTAGGATTTTTGGCTGTAGAGGCCTTTACTCCCTTGGGACTCTGAGAAATAGTCTCAGGATCAGCAGCAGGATTTTTGAAAAGAAATTTGTAGGAGTCAGGAACCCTGTAATATCTGTCTGTTTTACTAGGAGCCGGAGGCAGGGAATCAGGAGCCATGCTTGATTCCGAGAACACATCAACAATGTCTAATACAGGAGATATTGCCAAAGGCCTATGCTGAGGAAGAAGAAGGAAATCCCTAAGCCTCTTTTTTGATTCAAAGTCCTGATTTTCCCAGTGAAAATGTTCCCTTAAAGTATGCAGTCTCTCCAAAAGAGTAATCCTCAGGAGGAGATGCAGATGGGATGGATTCCTCTGCATCAGAATCCTCATAGGGTGGAATAGAAAATTCATGATCAGAAGAGGAATCAGAAGAAATGAAAACCTGATCTGAAGATTCATAATCAGTGCCTTACCTAGGCCTCTTAGCAGGGGGTGGGTTGGAAACCCCTGATCAAGGTAATTAAATCCTCAGCCATTTTGATCATCTGTTTTTTAGGAATAGGGGCCAGAGCACGTGGCTCATGCGTCGGTTTTTTTAGACATAGAAGTTGTTTTTGACCTTGTTTTTGTTGCTGGCGTCGGATTAATATAAAACTGTTAAGGCCTGAAAACACCCTCAGAAGCCGGTGCCTGCTCAGCGGCTCTGGACCCATCCAAGGTAGAGACATCCGCGGGTTCAATACTCTGAGAATCTTGCGGCATACCGGACTCCGAATGGGTCTCGGTAGAGGCCTGCGACTCAAAGGTAGCGGGTATCAGGGGCTGCGAAAGCGCCTCACTGAGTACCGGCGAACCGGCGACTGGCTTAGGAGAAGCTTCGTCATCTGTTTTGGACCTCGACAGTCTGTCTTTTTCCTTGTGTTTTTTATGTACTCCAGTAGTCGGATTGCTAACCAACGACATTTCAGGATAATTAAATCTTGAACCAAAATATGTAGAAGCAAAAATATACCGACGCTTAATAGTGCATTGGTTAAATCTAGTGTAAAACCGACAGCAAGGCACGTTGTGATCTGGGCCTAGGCAAGGAATACAGTACAAATGAGAATCCTTATGAGGTATTTGCTTCCCACAAGTAATACTTTTACTGACATCGGTAAGGAGCAAGAAAAAGTTTCCCCAATGGGGTACTTAGCTTTATTTTGAAGACTTTGGTTCTGAAACTCAAATACGAAAATTTCAGGAGTCGGCCGATCGGCACTTGTGAACTGCTTCTGCTTCAGGCACCGTGCGGCAAGAAAGACTAAATAAAATGACGTCGGCTGCATGTTTTATACCCTTAACGACCTGACGTCATGGAAGAGGAGACAGCAACCGACGCAGGACCCAAGACTTTGTTATTCAGGCCAACTGAGGGCAACCTGCCAGCAGATTACCCAAATGTAATGACTGCAACAGTGAAACACGAAGAACATCTATATGTTACCTAAAGAGGGAAGTGGAGATTCAGACTTTCTGGAAAGGAAAAAGGACGGCCAATGTGGGTGGGTGTGTGTGTGTGTGTGGGGGGGGGGGGCATGGTCACTTAAAAAGTCATTCAGACATGTTGGACTGTCCTTTCTTTTAAGGAGTTCCTGTATTCTTTTTGCAAGCCCCTTGTCATTATTTTTTTTAAATGTCTGTTTACCAGCATTTTGATGAGAGTGTTTATTTTGTTTCATTGCCAAAATTGGACAAGGGGTTAGAGTATCCCTTAGAGAATTTGGAAAAGAAGGGCTAAAAATCTTAGAAATTTCCTGTATCAGCTTACCTCTCTCATCACATTTCTGATAACATTTGCAGCAGAGGAACCAAAACAAAATCTCTGTCTAAAGGAGAATGTAAAATCTCATTTTTTCACATCATGTGGGAGGTTCTGAGAACACAACCACCAAACCTCCTCAAAGCAGTACCAATGGTCATAGCCCTGGAAGAACTATCAACAGAGCCATACATACAATTCAAACAATAAGTTGTGACCTGTAAGATGGAACAGATTAAACCATTTAAAGCAGATTTTTCTCACAAGAAGAAACTGCAGACAAAGCATTCCTCACACTTTCACAAATAGAATAAACTTTAACATACAAGCCTGACAATTCAAAATTCTGAAAATCAAAGTTGCTGAAGCTATCGATTATTTTATCATTCTTGTCACAAAGTGTAGGATTGTAATTAACTGAATGTTTAGCAACAGTAGGAATAACTAAAGCTATAGCTGCTGGATCAGGTTTGGGATGACTTTATAACAAATTAAATGAGTGAGGAACTTTATACAATCTATTTGCCTTTTTAGGAGGAGCGGGTTGACTATCAGGAAAATTGCAGGCAGTGACGCACACAAAGCTGACAGAACTGGAAGAATGGATGAAGGTTCTGGAAATTCCATTTGTAACCACTCATAGAATTTTCAGAGGGACTAAGAAACCTTAGTGTTTCCCAATGAAAACACTGGCACATTCTAGAAATAGTCTCAGAGAAAGAGAAACACCTACAGGGAGGATCAGATGTTGTATTCTCTCTCCTCTGAATCTGAATAAGAAATCTGAGAAGAAAACCCTGCGCCCATCCCTTCACCTTCCTATCCAGATTCAGAATCTTGAATCTCTTCAGTAAAAGAGGCATTCCTCTTTCTTCTACCAGAAACCATCTTATTAAAAAGAACAACAGACTGAATTAGAGCCTGAGCCAGATCTAGCAGACTATGTCTGTTGAAAGGAATTTAAGCAGAAGGAGATGCATGCTTAGTTTTCCATTTCTTTTTGACAGGAGAAATTGGGCCTATTGGCTTGTTGACAGCAACAGTAGTGTCCATAGGAATGGGAGCAACATTCTGACTAAATAGGAAAGACTTCCCTGCTCTATCTCTCTCAGGATCAAGAAGAGTGGCTCCCCTTTCCCACTGAAGGGACCTCAACAGTCACAAATGACGTAGTTAACCTCTGATTCATACTTGCTGTTGGCACTGCACCAGAGGGATCTGGGGTAAGGCAGAGTCACTTACCTGTGGCTGAGGCAAACTGCTAGCCTGCTATGGTAGCAAAAGCTAATTGCTTAACTTTTTATTTTTATTTTTGTGGCTGAAAGACGGACCGACCATGGAAATGGTAATTTGTTCCCTGATCAAGCTGAAAATAGTGCCTCTTTCCCAGGGAAATCAGGCAGCACAAGCCAGTAAAAAAATTAAGTTATAAAATGTCATATTTCCCAAAAAAAAGCACAGGCAAAAGCAACTTAATACACTTTGCCATCCTCAACAATCGTTTACAACTACTTTTAAAATGGACAGTTAAAAAGTACACTCCCATTTATAAGTACAGTGATGTCTTGTGGCAGTAAAATACAAACTCCTAAATACAAAAAAAAATCCTAACTGTAAAGTATATTTAAAGAATACATTTAAAATGTGGAATGATTTTCCCAAAGGGAACTTAACTGCCCAGCTATGGAACAGCACAAGCTAGCAGTCAGTCCTTGAAAGTTCACAGAGGAAAGCTCTTTTCAGCAGAAAGAAGTCTCTGAAAAGCTTCATGCTCAAACCTGTGTTTTTAGGCAGCTTGGCTAGAACTGCCTAAAAGTTTGTGTGTGTCAAAGATGCCCAGAAGCTTCTTGTCAGAATATAACCCATATAGCTAAGGTAACTGCACAGTGATCAATATGATGAACATCACTCTAATGCTAGGAAAAAAGAAGTTATATTCTCACCATAATGTTCCATCTGAGTAGTTGTACTTCATTTGTCTTCAACCCGTGGGTATATGGATCCGACATGGCCACATCACTAGCATCTGATCCGAGCTCCAAACTCCTCCCCTTACCCACAATGCCCCATGTCCCCTTCCTCCCTTCAGATAGAGTTTGCTGCTCAACAAAACATAAGCCCAAACCAACAAGACCTTACCACTACTTCCAGACCCACAATTCCTGAGCCAAGCATAACAAGGGACGCCTCTGGAATGTTCATCTCCCATATACAAGGCCAGGCCAATAGTGACAAGGTCGGGGGAAGAGGGGGGGGGGATGGTTGAAGGTAAATGAAGTACAACTACTCAGATGGAATGTTATGGTGAGTACATAACTTCTTTATCTGAAGTAGTTGACTTAATTTGGTCTTCAACCTGTGGGACAGAGTCCACAGCTACTAACACCTGGGTGGCCCTCATGGAAGGATATCCCAGAGCACCATGGAGCCAAAAGATGCCCTACTCCTGGATACAATGTCTAATTTATAATGTGAGATGAAGGTATGAGATGAGGACCAAGTAGCTGGAGAAAGCACAGTTGTGTACCTACCATAAATGTAGATGTTCGAGTGTATTCACTGTTGCGGTCATTACACTTGGGTTATCCTGCTGGCAGGCGACCCCGCAGTCGGCCTGAGTTCCAAAGTCTTGGTCCGGTGTAGGTTGCTGTCGCCTCTTCCCTGACATCAGTGCACCAGGGGTATAAAAGTTGCAACCAACGCCATTTTCTTCAGTTTTTCTTGCCCCAGGTGACAGGTGCCCCCAGGTAGGAAGGCTGGAAAGATAAAATTATGCCAAAAAACATGCATATATTACCATAAACATTTCTTTCCTCTACAAGCAAATACACCACATAGGTAGTATAGAGATGAGAAGCACAGAAAAGTCCCAGCAATGGAAAAAGGGGAATGGTGGGTGGGTAACCTGGAGTGCAACAGTGAATACACTCGAACATCTACATTTATGGTAGGTACACAGCTGTACTATGTTCATCGTGTTTCACTGTTGCAGTCATTACACTTGGGTAGAATCCCCAAGCTGAGGTTGGGTAGCTGCGTCTAAATTGGATTTGGAGAGGCTAACAAGCCCTGCAGGACTGCAGTGGCAAAGCCCGCTCTGGATTTAGAGTAGAGAGGTAAGTGGTAGTGCTTGGTGAAAGTGTGCACTGAGCTCCAGGTTGCAGCTTCTAAAATGTCTTTGGTTGGTACTCCTCTGAGGAAAGCTGCTGAAGTGGCTGCTGCTCTGGTAGAATGAGGCCTAATGCCCTTAGGCACTGATTTGCCATGTTGTGCATAACAGAAGCGGATGCAGTGTCCTATCCATTTTGAGATTATCTGTTTTGTGATGGGCTTTCCTTGTGATCCTGCAGCATATGCTACAAACAGTTGCTCAGTTTTTCTGAAAGCTTTTGTTTTGTCCAAGGAGAATCATAGCCGTCTGTGTATATCCAAAGCGTGCAGAAGTTTCTCCCCTTTATTCTGGGGATTTGGATAAAAAGTAGGTAAATGAATGGTTTGGTTTAATGCTACATTGGAGACCACTTTTGGCATGAATGCTGGGTTTGTCCTTAGAGAAACCCTGTCCTGATGAAAAATGAGGAAAGGTTCCACAGCCATTAATGCCTGCAACTCTGAGACTCTTCTTGCTGAAGTTATTGCCAGGAGCAGAGCAGTATTCCATGACAACAATTTTAGATCAGCTGTGTTGGCTGGTTCAAAAGGAGGCAGTGTGAGTTTTTCTAAAACAAAATTGAGGTCCCAAGTAGGTACGGGTGCTCTCTTTGGGGGTCTTATATTTTTTGCCCCTCTGAGGTACTGTCGTAGGAGAGGATTTGAAAAAAGAGGAGGTTCCGTATTGTAATGAGCTGAAATGGCAGAGGCATGGATTTTAATAGATGAGAAAGATAAGCCTTTGTCCAGCATCTCAGTTAGGTAATGTAAAATCTGAGGTATATTAGGGACAAGTGGTTCGAGTCCTTGTGCCTGGTTCCAAGCGCAGAATCTCTTCCATTTTTCTGCATAAGATTCCCTAGTGCTGGGTCTCCTGGCTTCTAAAATGACATCCATAACAGCTTTAGAGAGAGGTGCAGTCTGAGTGGCTACATTATCTGCCATGCTGCCAGGTGTAAGGTTCTGAGTTGACTGTGCAGAATCTGATTGTTTTGTTGTGTCAGAAGATGAGGAATTTGAGGTAGAAGCCAAGCTGGGCCTTGAGACAAACTCTTTAGGATTGGGTACCAGTGCTGGCGTGGCCAGTCTGGTGCAATCAGGATCATTTTTGGCCTTTCTTGTCTGACTTTTAGTAGCACCTTGGTGAGAAGAGGCATTGGAGGGAAGGCATAGACTGTCAGGCCTTTCCAGCTGAATGATAGAGCATCCACTTTCCATGCTTGAGAGTGATAAGTTCTTGTGCAAAATTTCTGTATTTGGTAATTGTGAGGGGAGGCAAAAAGATCTATGTCTGGGCGTCCCCATTTCCTCTTTATCATGCTGAACACTTGTGGATTTAGCTTCCATTCGTGAGGATCCATGAGATTTCTGCTTAGTTCGTCTGCCAGTGTATTTTTTGTTCCTGGCAGGAATTGTGCCTGCAGATGTACTTGATAGGTCAGTGCTGTGTTCCACAATGTCATGGCTTGTCTACATAGGGGGTAGGAATGTGTGCCCCCTTGCTTGTTTATGTACCACATAGCTGTGGTATTTCCATCTTTATTAATAGTTGTCCTGGATGTAGTAGGTCCTTGAAAGCTGTCAGGGCATTCTGTACAGATAGTATCTCTTTTTGATTGATGTGAAGATGCATTTGTTCCTTGGGCCACGTGCCTTGAATACATTTTCCTGCCATATGTGCCCCCCAGGCATAATCTGATGCATCCGTTGTTATTGTCTGCCTGGCTGATGGTTAGGTGAAAGGCTGTCCCTTGTTGTGGTGACAGGCCTGGGACCACCATCAAAACTCCTGTTTTAAGCAGGGAATTAAAGTTATGATTGTCTCCAGGCTGTGACAATGCTGAGTCCACACACCTTTTAGGAACCATTGTAGTTTCCTCGTATGCAGTTTTGCATATGGAATTAGTAGAATGCAGGATGCCATATAGCCCAGGACCTGCATAACTTTTCTTGCAGGGAGCTGGATTTTTGTTGCCATCATTTGAAAGTAATGAGTCAGTTGCCTTTGCTTGTTGGGCATGAGATAAGCCATCTGGGCCATTGTATTTAAGCTGGCACCCAGGAATATTATCTCTTGAGAGGGCACTAGTTTTGATTTATTTTCGTTTACTGTGTACCCTAGGCAAATTAGCAATCTTTTTACAAACGCCAGATGCTTTAGAAGAATGTCCTTGCTCTCTGCTTGAATAAGGCAGTCGTCCAAGTAGGGATATATTTGAATTCCCTTTTGTCTGCAAAATGCAATTACTGGTGCCAGGCATTTTATGAAGACCCTGGGCGCAGTAGATAAGCCAACGGGCAGTGCAGAGAATTGGTAATGCATTGAGCCTGCTATGAATCTGAGGTATCTTCTGCATGAAAGTCTGATTGGGACATGCAGGTATGCCTCCTTGAGGTCCAAAGTAACTAGCCAAACCTTCTTGCCCAGCATGGGCAGAAGTTGCTGAAGTGTTAACATTTTGAATTTTGGAACATCCAGGAAAGTATTTAGGATTGACAGGTCCAGTATTGGTCTCCAGGCTTTGTCCTTTCTGGTTACTAAGAAAAGTCTTGAGTAAAATCCTTGTCCCTGTTCTTGCTGTGGAACTTTTTGAATAGCTCCCATGTCCATAAGAGCAGCAATCTGTATTTGTGCCTCTGCCCATTGGTTTTGTGGCAGGTCTGGCATACCTTTTGGTTTTGGAAGTGTATGGAAGTGGAACCTGTAACCCTGTGAAACAATATTCAGCACCCATTGATCCTGGATGATCATGTGCCAATTTTTTGAGAAACGTGCTAGCTTTCCCCCCTAGGGGTGCTGTCAAAAGGTAAGTGCTTGGCATTTGCAGAGGAACGTCATTGGGACTGTTTCCTATAAGGCTGAGATTTGTCTTCGCCTCCTTTGGGGGCTGAAGCACCCCATTGTTTAGGTCTGTAGGAGCTTTGGGGCTGAGATCTGCCTCTTGGGCGTCTGTATCTGCCTCTTTGTGGCCTGTCTGACACTGGAAAGGACCAATTTTCTGAAGGCCAGTTTCTACTAAATCTAGGTGGTTGAACCTGTAAGAAATCTTTCACTGTCTGCATTGACTTTGCTTTATCCTCCATTTTCTTTAACACCTCTTCTGCCTTAACACCAAACAAAGTATCATGCTGTAATGGAGCATCCAATAATTTTACTTTAACATGGTCAGGTAAACTTTGTTCTTTCAACCAAGCATGCCTTCGAATAACAGAGCCTGTAACTGCGACTCTACAAGAAGCTTCTAATGAATCAAAACCACATTGCAGAGTATGCTTTCCCACTTGTTCAACTGCATGCAATAAATCCTGCATTTCCTTACTGTCAGGACTTTCTGTATTTGAAACCATTTTCTGTTTTAACAATGACATGAGGTACTGCTGGTATTTAAGCATGTGAAACTGACAGTTTAAAGCTCTTACAGCTAAAGTAGCAGAAGTGTAAACTTTTTTCCCCCATCTGTCCAGAGCTCTGGAATCCCTATCCGAGGGGACAGGATTTTTAGCAGTGGAAGCCTTAACCCCTTTAGGACCCTAATAAATTGTTTCTGGGTCTGCAGCTGGGTTTTTGTAAAGAAATTTATGAGAGTCAGGGACCCTGTAGTACCAGTCTGGCTTGACTGGTGCAGGGGGTAAAGAGTCAGGAGACAGACTAGATTCAGAAAAAACATCATCAACAATATCAAGCACGGAGGGGATAGCCAGTGGCCTGTGCTGAGGCAATAAAAGGAAGTCTCGGAGCCTTTTCTTGGATTCTGAATAATCCTGGCTCTCCCAATGGAAATGCTCCCTCATGGTGTGTAGGGTTTCCCCAAAACAATAATCCTCAGGCAGAGAGGCTGAAGGTATGGACTATTCTGCATCAGAGTCCTCATAGGGAGGGAGAGAATATCCCTGATCAGAAGAGGAATCAGAAGAAATGGAAACCTGGTCAGAGGAATCATAATCAGTGTCTTGCCTAGGAGGGAGATGTGAACACCTGATTAAAGTAATTAGGTCTTCGGCCATTTTAAGCATCTGTTTCTTTGGCATGGATAACTGTTCTGGAGAATGCTGTACTTGTTTCCTTGTCTTTAATGGTGTTTCTGACTTTGCCTTTGCTGCTGTAATGGGCTTAACTGTAAGCTGTGAAGGTCTGAAAACACCCTCAGAAGCCGATGCCTGGTCAGCGGCTCCGGACCCATCTGAGAGTATAGTTCCCGTAGGTCCAATACCTTGAGTTTCCACAGGCCTCGGTGTCTCCACCTGGCTGTCGGTTACGGCCTGCGGCTCTGAGGCAGCGGGTGTCAGGGGCTGCGAAAACGCCTCACTGAGAACTGGAGAACCGGCGACTGGCCTAGAAGAGGCTTCGTCGTCTGTTTTGGACCTCGGATGCCTATCCTTTTCTTTGTCTTTGCGTTTTTTATAAATTCCGGTCGTCGGTTGTTCTGACAGCATTATGTAATTAAACCTTCTTCCAAAGTAATGTAAAGCAAAATCAAACCAACATTTAATAGTGCGTTTATTGAATCTAGCACAAAACTGACAACTAGTAACGTCGTGGTCAGGGCCTAGGCAGGGAATACAGTAAGAGTGAAAGTCCTTATGAAGTATTTGCTTCCCACAAGAAATACAATTATTAACTTTTACTGACATCGGTCTGGAGCAAGAAAAAGTTTCCCCAACGGGGTACTTAGCTTTATTGAAGACTTCGGTTCTGAAACTCGATTTTAAAAATCTCAGGAGTCGGCCGATCGGCACTTGCGAACTGCTTTTGCTTCAGGCTCCGCGCGGCAAGAAAGACTGAAGAAAATGGCGTCGGTTGCAACTTTTATACCCCTGGTGCACTGACGTCAGGGAAGAGGCGACAGCAACCGACGTCGGACCAAGACTTTGGAACTCAGGCTGACTGCAGGTCGCCTGCCAGCAGGATAACCCAAGTGTAATGACTGCAACAGTGAAACATGATGAACATCAAATATCATCCAGCAACACCCTGGATCAAAAAGCCACTGAAGTGACCATAGACCTGGTCGGGAAAGTCCTTTGTCAGAATATGCTCGAACAATAGATTGGGAAATCCAACAAGCAATAGTCACTTTAGAAATTGGCTTCCCTAAGAAGGGCCTTGAATAAGAGACAAACAACTGATCAGATTTATGAAAGGGTTTCATCCTGTGTAAGTAAAATCTCAATTGTCTGTATACATCTAACAAATGTAATTTGTATTCACCTCAGTTTTGGAAATTAGGAAAAAAGACAGGAAGATTAATAGTTTGATTAATGTTAGCTTCTGACATCACTCTGGGGAGAAAGGAAGGATTAGTATGCAGGGAAACCCTGTCCTTGTGAAAAATCATGTAAGGAACTTTGATGGACAATCCTTGAAGTTCCGACACCCTCCTAGCAGATGTAATAACTACCAAAAAGCAGTCTTCCAAGATAGTTACTGCAAATCTACTGAAGCTGCAGGCTCAAAAGGATGGGCTACATGGTGTCTGGTTCCTTCCACCCCCAGATGTAATGAGGTCCATAAGCGGATCCATGGGAGGGGACACCCAGGAAGTAGATGGACCTGTGCCGAATGACCCTTGGAACACTGACTCATCCGAGGTCAGTTTTTGGGCGGCCCCCTCCCCCCTGCAAAGGAGTTCCATGATGTCTCCAAAGGAGACATCCTTGGGGGGTGATCGAGGGGGAGCCTTCCCCTTCCTCCAAGTCAGTGTCTTCAGGGAGGGACTCTGGAGAGGAGTCCAAGTGACTCCTTTTGCACGTCTGTTTGTGAGGAACGTCCTCAGTGGGACTCTCTGGGGGGAACTTGCAAACCTCTTGTTGCTCCCATGGGGGGACCTCCTGAGGCAAAACCTGCACAGGCTGTCCCTGAAATGGCAAGGTCGGGCCATACCCAAAACAGAGGGAGTTGGGGCGGAGTCCGAAGATGAGATGGTCTGCGGCCTCGAACTCGAGAGAACCCACTCCACCATGTCAAAAGCTGAAGGGGAGCAGACATCCTAAGAAACTACCAATGGAGCCATTCCCCTCGGATCTGACCGGGGAGCTGGAGCCGAGACTATGGGTGCCGAGATGCCAAGGGGAAGACTGCACACTGACAAACTCAGAGCTGACAGAACCTTCTCAGATCCGACATCGAGGCTACAACCCCAAGAGCTCGAATCCGACCCTGTTGGATCTGAAACACTCAAGACAGTGGCCAGCGTCGAGGTACAAGGTACCATTGGTGCCAATCCCCCAACCCTTAGAGTCCTCAGATCCAAAGACTCAGAAACTGAAGGTCAGATCGGAGAAGGAGAAATAGGGGTGAAAAAAGTCTGCAAGCTCCCTGCTCCGGAGGAAGAGGGGGCCGGCAAGACTCGCATCAGGATTTGGGTGTGGATGAACTTCTGCAACATCCTGTCCATCTCCACCTCGCTTAGACTACGGGTCGACTGGGAGGAAGCCACTGACACCGGCCGGGAGAGCTGATGAGGAGACACATGCTTAGAGGGGACCGCAACACCTCTGGCTCAGGGGAAATCCTGAGAGAATGGAGCCAGGGAGTACTGGGCCTGGTGGGGGTTTTAGACTTGGATGGAGGTGCCACCGAAGCTGAACGGTCTGGAGACCATTTGCGCGGTTTATCTTTTCTTTGATGCCTGTCTCCTTCTCCAGACCTCATGGAAGGAGTTTTGAGTCCCAGAGGTCTGGGAACCGGAAGAGGTGGGAGCGGTGGAAGAAATGGTTGAAGCTGGGGTTGCGGGACAGCCGTCCTTGATGAGGGAAGCAAGCCCTTTAAAATAAGCTTAGCCCTCCTGTCCTTAAGGGCCCGCGGGTTGAAGCCTGAACAAATGGAGCAGGAATTAAGCAAATAAGTCGCGCCCATGCAAACTACACACAGAGTGTGGCCATTTACTGGAGAGAGCTTATGGCCACACTCTGTGCACTTCTTAAACACAGGTTTAGGAGAGTCAGCCATCCTAATGCCTGAAAGGGAAAAAAGAAATACACAGGCACACAAACACACTCACTCACAAAAAAAGGGAATGTGAAAGCCAAGGAGGACTACAACAACTACTATATATATATATATATATATATATATATATATATTTTTTTTTTTTTTTTTTTTTTTTTTGCTAACTGACGTGTTAACACAAGTAGGAGAAGTGTGGGAAAGAAAAAAGTAGAAAAAAAACACTTAACCCTGAAAAAATTTCAATTACTCACCCAGAAAATGCTTGGCGCTCTAGACCATGATGCTTAGCTGTTAGCGGCAAACAAGATCTGAAGGGAGGAAGGAAACAGGTGGCATTATGGGTAAGGGAGAAGCTTGGAGCTTGGATCAGATGCTAGTGATGCGGCCATGTTGGATCTGATTCGGATCCATAGACCCACAGGTTGAAGACCGAATTAAGTCAACTACTTCAGATCTATGCTTAGAAATAAATCAAAAACTAGCTATATGAGATTTGGGAGACAGATTTAAGGGTGAATATTTTGTACAGCACACAATAATTAAACAGTGGATTCATTTAAGGACCTGGGTATATAAGTAGATCTAGTTTTGAGTTTTTCTTATGACATCAGCCAACTGGTCAGTGACAGTCATAACACTACAGACTGTATAAAAAGATTCATGAAGTTAAGAAATCATAAATGATGGAAACCCTGTTTATAAGTTGCACTGCACCCAAACTACAGTAAAGAGAAATAACATGAAAACCTTATAAGAAAATTAGCTTGACTAAATTAGAAAGGGTACAGTGAAAATATACCAAGAGCATCCACGGATGTGAAAGTTTAAGTTATTATAAAAGATATGAACTTGAACAGTGTCTCATATAGATATTTAACAGGAGACCTTATTCAGGTATGTAAAAACTCGAAGCAGCAGCCAAAGCATGAACGACAACCACTTTATTCAATACAATGTTAGTTAACACTTTTGTTCAACAACTGTACTCAGGGACTTTAGAACTAACACCTATTAATAAACTCCACTTAAAATACCAAAAATTTAATAAAGTAATAGACCAATAATTTAAAAAGCAGCTACAATTTAACCCTCTAAATGCCTGAGTTTAAAAATACAGTTGATACTGACAAAGTCATTCAGCTCAGGGTACACAAAGGCATTCAATCGTAATTTCACTTTAATTCACATAATTCTAAGTGTTCAGGTAAAAATCTTTCCTTGTGCATCAGGAGCAATCTGTTGTATAACAGAAAAGCCAAAATCATGATCTTTAAACTCTACAGCATGTTTACACAAGGCATTTGTTAGTTTTCCTTTTCTGATGTCAGACAAGTGTTCATACATCCTTTCACGTAAATGCTTGGACGTCTTGCCAATATAGAAAGCAGGACATTGCAAACACTTGGCCAGATACTCTACATTCTTAGATTGACAATTAAAGTGCCCTTGTATACAACACTGAAAATCACCTAATTTAAACGTATCCTCCGTGGGTATAATATAGGGGCATTGTTTACACATCCCATATTTAAAATCGCCTAATAATTTGTTACTGTTACTGGAACCTGTATTTTGTACCCTACTATTTTCTAACATAGTCTTGAAGGACTGATCCTTTCTAAATACTGTAACAGGCTTAAAACCCAGCGTCTCCTAAACTGATTGATCAAGGGCAAATAAATTCCAATTTTTATTTAGTATTTTGACAATAGATAAACTGTCCTTGATGAATACTGTAATAAATGAATACCACCCTTTCTCATTTTTTATCCCATTCTCTTTATTATTTACATGTTGGGATACTTCACCATCAGTAATACTATTGTTTGTTTCAATCTGTTGGTTTAAAATAAGTTAAAAAAAAAATTTTTTCCTTTTAAATATAACCTCATTCTGAACATTACCTAGAATGGTGCTGGGATAGCCCCTTTTCTTAAACATATCAAGTATGAATTCAATTTCAGTTAAAAAGTCAACTTCATAAGCTACCATGCTGGCCAATCTCACTAACTGTCCTTTGACTACAGATCTCGTTTGGCAGGATGGATGACAACTAGTATATTCCAGATATGAATTTGAGAAGGTAGGCTTTCTATAAATCCTAAAACCAAATTTTTTATTCTTAGGGTCAATAAAACATTCTACGTCAAGATAAATTCTTTCATTACTGAATGTGTGAGTAAATCTGAAAAATTCAGTAGTACTACTGATGTAATTCAAAAATTCTTCTAACAAATTCTCAGAACCAATCCATATACTATTACAATAATCTACCTTTTCCATAATGACCATACTGTTACCTTTGTCGAGTTTTATTACCCGAATATTCTTGTCATTTGTAATATCCCCCAAAAGGGCCTCTTCTTCCATAGTTAAATTGTTGGGTCCACATCTTAAATTATCATTCGCTAAATGCCTAAAATCCAATTCACATGCCTTTTCAAAAATATGAAACAAATTGTGCATGAGAGGATTGAAGGTACTTTTTTTTAGGAATCGTGAATGTGTGATCAGGCTTATTACTTGAGTTAAACCACAACTGCTAATTTAGTTTTAAAGTATATAATTTTAAGTCAAGCAACAATTCAGCAATATGCCCTTATTCAGGTATATAGGACATTTACAGACATACCTCAGGGACAGTGTGGGGTTCTCAAAGAGTAGCAGAGAATCTTCACACAAACTGTGTGAGATTATATAGGAATGAGAGAAGCATTAATTGGTTGTATTGGCTGACAGAAAAGCTGATGCCAGGAATAAACTACCAAATTGTTTTAAAGCTAGCACTAGTTTAGATATTTTTAAGTACAACTTGAGACACATAGAAATGACTGTTTTGGCATTTTAACAGGTTATAAAATGGCACTGCTGCCTATGTCTGAACTATCTCGTAGGTATGTAATGATTCCAGGACTTGCCTCAGGGATTTCACTGTATGGTTACTAACTCAGTGTCTTATCTTGGAAATCAGCTTGAAAGCCAAATTTTGTTAAGCCTATGTATTACTTAAACTATTCTGATGGCACCACGTAGTCCTTCAAGCCATGCTCCTTTCTGCATATCATACATCTTCTGGATGTTGCATTTGGCCTTGTTAACTATGGTTTGTGAATCCCTGTTTTCTGATGATAGCCATTATTGAAGTTTAAACATGTGTTACCAAGCATTCTTGTTCATTCTTTTATTTCCTTCTGCAATTTCTACATCAAATACTCTCAAAGGTAAGCATTCAGGATCCAGTTCAGTATGCAACACTAGAATTTATCTGAGCTACTGTTGGCTAAAATGTTGCAAACAGCTGTTCAAAATAACTCATGAAACTTTGCATTTTAGCACCAACACATACTGAAGTTATAAGCATCCTTTGGAGCATCAATAATCAGGAATAACTGTGACATAATCAGAAAGGTGAGTTATCCATTTCTGCAGCTGATGTATCAGATGCTGTTGTTCTTAGAATAATACTTCTCTATTTTTATACAACCTTAACATATGTCATAAAATATATACAATATAAAACTGTCTAGAATAAAACTAGGCATCTAACCAGACTTGTTTGACAAATGTTTAGAGCAAGTTCTACATTAAACATTACCACCACTGGTATAGGACTTGCTATCAGATTTCAAATACCAACTTCCAAGTCCCTAAACTGCATGCAAATGTCAGTGCTCCATTTAAAAAACTACTGTTATCTATAAAAAAAAAAAAGAAGGTACGTCTTACCATAACGTTCCATCTGTGTTGTTCATCTTCTTTAATTCATCACTGATGGGTTCGGTTCTGAGCCCTCGGAACAGAGTTGGCCTTTTTACCAAGCTCGCACCAGTCAAAAAAACTCTCGAGCTAAGTCTCTACCCAGAACGCCCTTCTCCCTGTTACCTCAGATCGAGTTTGCTAGAGAAAGAGAATTAAAGCCAAGGCCACTTCTGCGCAAATACCCTAGGACACCACTTAGACCCAAAGCACCTCCCAGGAGATTTTAGAGGGGAAAGGAGGGTGAGAAGTGATGAATGAAAGAAGATAAACAACACAGATGGAACGTTATGGTAAGACATAACTTCTTTATCTGATGTTGTTAATCTTCTTTCCATTCATCACTGATGGGATAGAATCCCAAGCTACCTTGAGGTCCATGGGAAGCCCTTATGGAAGAACATTCCTGAGTACCATTGAGCCAAAGGCAGCTCTCCCTCTGGAGACTAAGTCCAATTTGTAATGACTGATGAAAGCATGAGGCTTAGCCCAAGTAGCTGCTGCGCAGATGTCATCCATGGAAGCCCTGGAATGGAAAGCTACAGATGTTGCCATAGATCTAGTGGAGTGAGCTTTAACTTTTGGCATAGGTTCATTACTGAGGGAATAGATGAAATGTATGCAGTCCATTAGCCATTTTGATAATGTAACCTTGGGAAATAGCCTCTCTCATTCTGGTCCCAAAAAAGAAAATGAAAAGCTGTTCAGATTTACGGAAAGATTTGGTCCTGTCTAGGTAAAATCTCAGCTGTCTATGCACATCTAAGGAGTGAAGGCAGTACTCTCCTCTATTGGCAAAATTTGGAAAGAATACTGATAGATCAATCGCCTGGTTTATGGAGAATTCAGAAACAACTTTGGGAAGGAAGGATGGATTAGTCTGAAGTGATGCTCTGTCTTTATGAAAGACTAGATAGGGCCTCTTGATACACAATGCCTGCAGCTCCGAGACCCTTCTGGCAGACATGATGGCTACCAAGAGCAAGGATTTCCAAGACAAAAACTTTAGGTCACACTTCGCAGCAGGTTTAAAAGGTTTTTGAGTCAAAGACTGAATGACTAAAGTGAGGTTCCATAGTTCCATGGGCTGTCTGACAAGAGGCCTGACATGAGAGATCCTCTTGAGGAAGGCCTTGCATAGGGATAAAGAGATCCAAGGGGTGCCATCTATACCATTGTGGAAATTAGAAATTGCCACTACAGGTATGTGTACAGTAGAGGCAGAGGCTCCATTATAAAAAAAACTTAGCCAAGTATTGAAGCACTGCAGTTACTGGAGCCGAACACGGGTCTAGCATGTTCTCCTTGGACCTGATGGAGAACCTTTTCCATTTATCCTGATAAAGTCTTCTGGTGGATGGTTTATGAGAGGCCAGAATAATGTCTCGAACAGGCAAGGAGAGATTAGCTAGCCTAGTGACTAATGGGAGTGGAGAAACCAAGCTGTCAGCTTGAGACTGGACAGATTTGGGTGACTCAACCCTTGGGGGTGAGTAATCAGATCTGGTAGAGGGCCCAGAATCCACAGTGGGTATACAAGGTGAGGTCGAAGGAAGGGGAGCCAAACTTGTCGAGGCCAGAATGGAGCTATGAGGATCACCTTGCATCTCATCTGAAGAGGTTTCTTTAGAAATTGTGGAATCAGTGGGATGGGAGGATAAGCGTAAATAAGTCGCGCGGGCCAGTCGTGGATTTGAGCATCCATCTGTGACTCCCCCTCCGGGGGAAGTAGGGCAAAGTAGCTGCTGCACTTGTTGTTCGATGGGGAGGTGAAAAGACTGCAGCAAGGCTGGCCCCAGTGGCTGAAGATTTCTGTCGCCACCTCGGGGTTCAGAGACCACTTGTGAGGCATGAGGATGCATCTGCTCAGTTTGTCCGCAATCACGTTAGAGCTCCCTGGGATATGCGTTGCTATCAGGAAGCGGTTGGAAGCTATCGTTCACTGCCAAATTCTCATGGCTTCTGGACATAGGGGGTAGAACTTCGTTCCTCCTTGCTTGTTGATATACCAGACCACCGACATATTGTCTGACTGGATTGCAATTGTCCTGGAAGGGAGAGCCGAATAAAAGGCCTGCAATGCTAACAGCACAGCTCTCAGTTCCAGAACACCAATATGCAGGTGGGCCTCTGAATTGGACCATGTGCCTTGGACTGTCTTTCCATGGAAATGCCCCCACCCCCACCCCCACCTGATCAGGGAAGCATCCATGGTCACAATGGCTCTGGGCTGAGAGGACTGAAATGGTTGACTCCAAAGTTCTAAGTCTGGCCTCATCCACCAAAGGAGGTCCTGTTTGGAGGAGCTGGTTATTCGAATCTGGTAACAGAGTTTCGGAACTATTGACAAAGAAGGAGTGATTGCAGGATCTGCATATGTAGCTTTGCTAGAGGCACTATTGAGATTGAAGCTCCCATAGAGTCTAAGGCCTGAAGAACTTCCCTTGCTGAAACTTTTGTTTGAGAGAGTATCACTTGGAGCTGAAGCCTCAATCAGTGGAGTCTGTGAATTGGGAGTGACACTAGACAGGACTGAGTAGTGAACGCTGCTCCAATGAACTCTATTATTTGTGTAGGAGCAAGGTTTGAATTCTCCAAATGTATCATTATTCCCAACAATTTTGCCAGAGAGAAAGTATAATGCAGTGCTGTTACCAGAAGATGCTCGGTGGGGGTGATGAGGAGCCAGTCATCCAGATATGGAAACACCTGGAATCCCTGTAGTCTCAAGTGAGCTGTGACCAATGCCATGCATTTCATGAACACTCTGGGGGCTGTAGAGAGACCAAATGGCAGGGCACAAAATTGATAATGACTGGCCCCTAGCCAAAAGTGAAGCAGACTCCTGGAGCATTTGTCCATCTTGATGTGGTAATACACATCCCGGAGATCTATTGAGCACATCCAATCGCCTTTTGTTAAAAAGGGAAGAACGGACTGAACCATGAACATCTGGAATTTGGTTTGAGTGACAGACTTGTTTAAGCTGCTGAGATCCAAAATGGGTCACCACGGAAAGAACCTGAGATTTTTTTTGTGCCACATTTTTCCACTCCTCTGATTCCTGGAGAAGGTATGCTGAGGGTTGGAAAACCATAGGCCTAAGGCAGACAGGGTCTTTCCATCTTGCTCGCACCTGGCTAGCGTGTCCTTTGCTTTGGAGCCAAAAAGGGATGAAGCTTTGATGGGAGCATTCAGAAAGGAAGACTTGAAGGGATCCGGGAGGTCACAAATGCGCATCCAGGCATGATGCCTCATGACAATGCCTGAACCCATTTCTCTAGCTGCCCCTTCAGTTGCATGTGAAAGCAACCTCATGGACAAGTTGTATACTGATTCCAGGGTTGCGAGCTGCGAGGCCACCATGTCCCGGACCTCATCAGACAACTGTCCTGCGAGCGTCCCAGGGAGTTCTGAGATCAGGTCCCTCTGGAGCCTCGTAAAATGTGCCAATAATTCAGGGGATTGTGTAGCAAAGGGCCCTGATGAAAAACATGCTTCCCAAGTGGGCAGGTGGACTGTGGGATTTTCCTCAGCCAAGTCTGTTTTTGTGGCCGCCACCACCACCATAGCATCGATTAGTAACCCTTTGGACCTATGTGGGTTCTCCTCGGGAGGGGAAAGAATTTTGTCTGGTCTCCGAGGGACCGCCTCAATGAAATCAGGGCTCTTCCAAGTGCGCTGCACGACGAGCTGGACGAGCTCATCAGCAGGCAGGGTTACCCAACAGGTAGAAGACTGGGTGTGGAAAGCCTGCAGGAACACAAACTCCACCGAAGGGTTGGAGAGCTCCAATCACCTCTCTGCTTTAACATTTCCAGGATGTCTCCAAAGGAGTCATCATCAGGTGGTGACCGCAAGGACCCTTCACCATCATCGTACTCCGTGTCTTCAGTTAAGGACTCCTCGGGTGAGTCCAAGTGCTTCCTCTTGCACATCCTCTTTCGAGGGGGCTCCTCAGTGGGGGTCTCTGAGGAGGACTCGGAAGAGCGGGTACCCTACACAGGGGTGTCCTGTGGCTACTCTGCCTGGTGTCCTGGGGGGGTGCTCTGGGACAGCTGTAGCTCAGGGGGCTAAAACTGGGGTTCCGACGTCAAAGGAGTGCTGCCAGAAGCAAGAGCCCTCTCCATCGCATGGAAGGCAGGCCTGCCTGAAAAGGGATGGGAGCCCGGAACCAAGAAGGACAACCTCGGGACTGGGGTCACACCCGCTCCGATGAACCTCCCCCATGGGTGGAGCCTCAAGCAGGATCAGTGCGAACGCAGCTATCGGAACAGAGTACGGAGCTGGGGAGAAAGACAGCTCCATGCCCTTGGCCGAAGTGCCATTCCCCAATCCCCAGACTGACCAAGGACCAGTTCAGCAGGAACCGAAGACCAAAGGGGCAAACTTAGGCGCCGAGATGGTGGGTTCCAAGAAGGATGTTGGAGCTGAAGGCTTCAGAACCAAGATGGTCGAAGGAGGAGTGGAAGATGGAGTCCCTGGATAAGTCAACCCAAGTCTTGCAGGTGGATGGGTCTTAGAAAGTGTGGGTATCCCCCCTAGCTAACAACAGCTGGTCCAAAAGATGTACCACATCGTGTTCCGACAGGCTCCTGGTGGATCTAGTGGGTGCTCCGGATGGGGAGTCAGGACGTTCAATGAAGGGGCTATATGCTTGGCCCAGAAATGGATCTACGGAAGGGGAGTATTGGGTCCATGGTGCAAGGTCTGCTGGCACAAAGTCTCTAGCTTCGAGACCGGAAGTAAAGGAGTCAAATCCAGTGAAATCGGTATAATGCTCGGTAACGAACTGGCGCATGGAGCTGAAACGGTTGGTTCCAAAATAGTAACTAACAAAGTAGCAGAAGGTGTGCCCTGAGCCTAAGTGGCCACAGGTTCCGAAGTTGAAATAGGTGTAGTAAGGTCTATAATCGGTGCCAGAGGCAGGACCGGTGTCGAAACTGGCTTCGGTATCAAAGGTTTTGAGATGCTCGGAGCCAAGGAAAATGGAGCTGTAGAGGCAGAATGTATGCTCCAAAGACAACTTTGGGACCTTTGATTTCCCAGGCTTGCCCTGATCACCCAATCGTGAGGAGAGAACAGAGTGGGATCTCTTTTTGTCTTTAGTAGGAGGGGTTGAGACCTCCATCGCAGAAATGGCCTCTGGGAAGGGAGACTTGAGTAACCCTTTCAGAATCAGTTTATTTTTGCTCTCATTAAGAGTGCGTTGACTGAAAGTCTGACAAATGTCACATGGAAGCTGCACCAAAAGGTGGGGCACTCCCAAACAGTAAACACAGTCATTGTGAGAATCACTATTAGGTAACTTGCCATTACATGAAGCACAATGCTTAAAACCTGAAGTACCCTTCTTATCCAACATATTGACAGAAAGACACCACAAGCCAACCATATAATCCAACTAGAACAAAGTCAAACATCATTCAAGAAGTCACAAATATAGCAATACAGTGAAATGTAGAGAAAAGGAAAACATCTTACTAAAAACCAAAGCTAATAGGTTAAACAGGAAAGATAATACCAGCTATGGTATTGAAGGAATACCACAAGGGTAAGGGAGGAAAGGCTGTACCAACAACGGTACTTGAAAGTTTACCAATGGTAACAACAGGTAGAGTAGAGAGGAAAAAACGGTGTTAGACAGAAGAAAACACACTAGAAATACTATTTGCTCAATAAAGTATGAAAATATCAGAAATTTTCCATACAAATATCAAATAAAGTTCCACTTAGCTGAGAGCTTGGCTGAAACGCGACTTTCCGGCTACGTGGCAAACGAGATCTAAGGTAACAGGGAGAAGGGCATTCTGGGTAGAGACTTAGCTCAAGAGGTTTTTTTTGACTGTCACGAGCTTGGTAAAAAAAGCCAACTCAGTTCTGAGGGCTTACAACCAAACCCATCAGTGATGAATGGAAAGAAGATTAACAACATCAGATGCATAATTTATGTGCTCTTTCAACACACAATGCTGTTACATAGAAAAAGCATAATTTCAGCAACAAAATAGTTTACAGACATAGAGGCTGATTAATTGCCAGATTATACCCAGAAAGGGAAGTGAGAATTCCTTAAAGCAGAATAAAAGTGTGCATGTGGTTATTCAGTGTGTGTGAAAAAACTAATCTCTCCAGAGAGCCCACTGCTTTTTTAGCATGCTATATTGTATACTCTCTGGGTGGGCATTTTTGTTTGTTCAATGGACTAGAGAGTCTCACAACATTCCAGAAAAATACCCCTTTTTCATTATTTTGTTGAAATTTTTTTGATTAATAAATTGGATTTTCTGGTAGTTCAGCAGTGTAGGGCACATACGACTCCCCCCTTCCCCGAACAACACCATCTGCTTTCATCACAGAGAAAATCTTAAGTAGCTAAAATTGATGAAACTGACTGGCTTAACATAACAAAAACCTCAAAATAATCTGTTGCAGAAAAGTTAAGAAAATGTATACATAACATAGAAGGGGAATAGAAACCTGTGTAGTGATTTACTGTAACAAAGGGGCTTAGATGCCCTTTTGTTAGTGCCATGCACTATAACGTTAAAACCTTTCTAAGTATCTGGTAAAGGCTGTATGACATTTTGTAAGTTTAACAAAAAGATGCAACTCTCACAAGACTAGCACAAAATTAAAAACATGAAAATATGCAAGGAAAAAAACAGGCCAATAAATTACATTTATATGAAGAGGTAGATTATGTTAAAACCTGATCACACAGATAACTTAATCACTATGTTTAGTTCCTGCTATAAATGCAAGTTAACATTATTATACAAAGTTTCTAACTTTTAGATTTCTACATTTTTTATCAGGTATTATCTTAAACGTTTTGTTGCTATCTTACTTAACTTGATAGGAACCAAAAGTCAATAGGCAGGAGAGAGAGCATCCAAGTTAGTGCTGCCACCTCACAGTGCATGGATACACGGTTTGATTCTCAGCTGGGGTGTCTGCTGAGTGGAGTTTGCATATTCTTCTTTTGTTCACATGGGTTTCTACAATGTAACCAGTTTTTCCCCGCATTTCAGAAATGTGCTGCCAAGCTGACTGGCAATGCTGAATCAATCCTAGGTGTGTCCTGGTATGGTAGTTAAATGCACATACAAACCTTGTGATGGAGATGGCTGATGTCTTGCTCCTGTTACTTCCTAAAAAAATCTACCTCTTGAGAACCAGACTGTGTGAACATGCTGAAAGAAGGGAGATGGGTGGATGGAACTCCAAAAGTCTGACCTCAAGACAAATCAAAACTGTATCTTGGTACTGGCAACTCTCTAGAAGGATGGGGTACATCTGCCATCTCCAAACGAGTCTATGACAATGGATCAAATAGTAAAAAGATCGAATGGCTGTAAGAACAAAAATGCCGTTCACAGAAATCCATTTTGTGGGGGGCTGTGCCCCCTCCCCCACTAAATATATATACCAACTCCGAGATCGCACTACAATGAGGAAGGGCAAATTTTCCAATTTTCACTGTACCGTGATCTCAGAAAATGGATTTCTATGAACGGCATTTCAGTTCTTATAGCCTTTACTATTCGATCCATTGTCATAGACCCTCCCCAAACACATAGCATAAAAAGTCTTTTACAAGTAGTAATAATGTGTACTATGAAGCAGGTTATTGCCCTTGAAACTAGATTTTGAACCAAATAATGCCCACTGACTGTCAGTGAAACAGAAGCTCAAGGGGGTAGATATCCTCAATATTAAATACCAAAGTCAGTTATGATTCCTTGCATCTTTAAGGTCACAACAGAAGAAATTTCTACCGCTTTCTCAAGGTTTATTTCGGATATTACTGGCTTATATATTAAAAGGGATTGTAAAAATTTACCTTTTTACATTTATATGTAAACATTTACACGGTCAAAATGTACTTGGTCACAAAGCTGTACTTCTACACAGCAATAAATAAACATATAAGTAAGTAAATATAAAGATAAAAATCCACTAGCATTCTGTATTTTGGCCACAGCAGTAAATCTGGAGGAAGATTAGTAGTAATAAGTTTGCCACATCTATTATCAGATATGCTGAGAGTAATACTTTATTTATTTATCCATGTTGACCAGGTTAGTCTCAATAGGCTAATGGTCTCTTTTCAGCAGAGATCTGGGGTGATATTTATATAGTATGGAAAATTTGGCCAGGGCATCATGGAACTTATATTACTCTTTCTGGTAGGCCAAAATACTTTAACGAGTCGGAGGGTGGTTGTAGAATGCATAAAGATAAGGAGGTGTCTAGCTTTTTTTGTGAATTATGTCACTATTACAGTTTTGGATGCAAAAGGATTATTGGACATATTATAGGAAAAAGTGATGATTGCAAACAAATCTGATACTCCTAATGAGACCTCTTGGAGCCAAATTAGGGACAGAATTAATTCAGAGACACATGCAGTAGATGTAGTGCAGGATCTGACATCAAACATTAAAATGTCAAGTCAAAGTGCTGGCTCTGTTTGCCAGATTTGAATCACTCTTACAGAGATAATATATACTGCTGACTTCTCAAGTGAGCACTTTTAAACTTAAGCAGTCAAGAATGGTCAAAATAACGTGGCGCACAGCATTTTTTCACATTTTATCTTTTCCTGTTAAATGTATTATTTTAAAAAGGAATCTGTCTATTGACAGGTATCATGTTTGGGACAATGTTGTTATTCCATTAGATATAACAGTAATAGATATTCAT
Source organism: Protopterus annectens (assembly GCF_019279795.1). NCBI lineage: Eukaryota > Metazoa > Chordata > Ceratodontiformes > Protopteridae > Protopterus > Protopterus annectens. Next base: position 241,430,451 of record NC_056743.1, read on the forward strand.
GCCTTTACTCGTATTAGCAAAGAGAACTTTTATGATATTACTTTTGAATATTACATCAGTGGTGATAAATTTGCACTGCAATCAGACTTGAAAAAACGTTGTTAGCTGTGGGCTGATTATGACGTTAACATACTTAATATGAACTTTAAATGTAAATTGACTGTAATTTTATACTGTAGGTGTGGATGAATCAGCTCAGGATTTTTTTTTCTTCTTCAATGTGATAACGTTTTTGATATAAAAAACTATATGATGCACAGGATTATGGAACAGTGCTTGCAAAGTATGGAGTGTATTGCCTACTAAAAATGGAAAAGTTTTACATATTGTGAATGTAGTTTATATTAATACACAAAGGGCATTTTTTATAAGAATCAACCTAAAATGTGTTCCTTTTGTGGCTTATCTTCATACTGATTCATGAGTGTGATAGAAGGAAATGAATGCAATGTGGAGAATTAGTTCATTCTACTGCTAACTGAACTCCCACCTGTAGGAAATGTAGTAGAGCTGGACATTTTTGGTATGACTGCCCTCTACTGAATTAAGTGGGTGGTCATGTACGAAGAGTAGCTGATTTTCATAGCAATGATTCTGATACCCATCCTCCTGCTTCACCTGAGGAGTCTTCTGTTTCTTTGACTACTAATGATGTTTTACAAGAATCTGTATCACAGATAATTCCTCCTGATAGTGAGGGCGATAATACTGTTTCTGGTGCTTTAGTCTCAACAGATGAAGAGGGTGGTAAAGAAGAGGAAGTAGATGATGTCAATAATATCTGAAGATGAAAAGTCTGATGAAAATGGTTCGACAAACGCTAAGAGTTCATAAGAGGAAAATAACATGGGGCATTAATAAACTCACAAAGAAAGACAAGGAATAGTTTATTATTAGATAGTGTGAATGTGAATAGTATTATTAATGAGAAAAAGAATGTTTTTCTTTAAGACTTTGTACATTTTTGGATGTGAACTTTATGTGTTTGTCAGATTTAAGATTTTTTTCTTCTCAAGAACAAGTTAAGGCTTTGTGGGGTTATGGGGTTTTATGGAGTTTTGTTCCTGATATATGTTCTGGAATGGCTATATTAACAGGATCATAGGAGATTACTCGGCTATCGACCCGGAGGTCATTTTAAACCTAGCCATTTCATCCCAATATAATACCAAAAACGCACTAGTCAGTACCCAAGACTGCATTTAGTGATGACTGCCCATGTCCATTAGGGCTGTGGATGCTATCTCCAGTAAGAATTTACAGTGCCCCATCCACTCAACCAGGTGTTCTGTTTCACATGAATTGGTAGCCTGTTCCAAAGACATGGCAGTTTCTGGGAGATACATCTGTCCCTCCAGCATGTCCTATTTAAGTTGCAGGCCATATTTACTTCCCTGGAACGGGTATCCCCTGACCTATTTGGTTTAGGGATATGCAGTAAGTTCATTAGGTTTTGGTCTTGGGCTGCTCTGTAGGCCAGGCATATGTCTCCCCTAAGAAGTCTGTATGATACAGAGTACAGTGACAGGGATTTTATTCAGGCTGTGTTAGGTGCATGCTGGAGGCCCTTAATCTTCTTTGTTAGAAACCTCTGAGGTCTCTCTAATTGCTGTAGCTGCTTTGTACGGTACATACTCAATTATGGGCCGGATAAGTGCAGAGTATAGGGGGTTATAATTTATTTTGCTCTATAGGCGATGCCTTTACTAATCAAGTGAGCTACATGGAAAGCTTTCCTTACAACAGAAGACATGTGGTGGTCAAAGCTAAGATCATGGTCAGCTTGTGATCCTAGGTCCTTTACCACTTCTTGGGTATTTGGGGTACCTGTTATTGATTTGATAGTGTGAAGGGAAATTGTTTGAGGGCATGACTGGTGAAGTTCTGCTAAAGGGAATGATGATGCATTTCTTAGCATTCAGTTTGAGACCGTGACAAATACATCAGTCGCTGGTCTGTCTGAGACCTTCCTGGAGTATACTGACATCATTTGGGGATTCAATGATTGCACCTAGTTTGCAGTCATCTGCAAACTTGGTCAGCCACATCCCTTTAGTTTCAACCTGAACTTCTAGAAGTATATACCAAACAGTGGGGGGGCTCAGCACTGACCAATGTGGCACCATGCTGGTAACACGTCTGCTGGTTGATGTGGAGTCACCCACTTTGATAGTGTGTGTCCAGTTTGTGAGCCAGTTGGCAACCCATCTTACAAAGAAGTGGTTTACATTCAGTTTGCTAAGTTTATCGGTAATGCTTGAATGTGCAATTGTGTCAAAAGCCTTTGCTAAGTCAAGGTATGCTGTGTGCACAGATTTGCCCTCATCAATGGCCTTGGTCACACTTTTAAAGAAATCCACCAGATTAACAGGCAGGATCTGCCCTTCACCAAGCCAAATTGGGTAGGATCCAAGGTATGAAGGTCACCTATGTTTTTATTTATGAGATACGTTCCATGGTCATGGTCAGGCTTATGGGTCTGTAATTCCCCGGGTCTGTTGCTAGGCCACCTTTGTGGAGGGGAATAACTGCTGCTGTTCTCATTTCCACAGGAACAAAGCCTATGGGTAGGCTATGACTGATTCATGTTTTAGCCTGGTTAGAAGACAGCCTGGGATGTCATCTGGTCTCACAGAGGCTGTGTTCTTTGCCTTCAACAAGGCTTTGAAGACCTGCTCTTCAGATATGTAAGGTGGGGGGGTCTGGAGGAGGGTTTGTTGTAAGTTAGGAGGGGATAAGGGAGTGAAAATTTCACCAACCCTATCCGCTAACAGGTTTGCTATCTCTGTGGGGTCAGTGTGTGTGATACCATTGGCCACCAATTCTGTACATGATTGGGTACTACCCTTCAGGTTATGTAGGCAAGTAAAAGGCCTTGCTTGCTAGGTTTCTCTCAAAGGAGCTCTTGGAGGTTTTGACAAGTTGTCTTATTTGCCTGTTAAGGCTGAGGAGGATGCTTTTCCATTGTTGGGTTCTTGTCTTTGTTTTCTTGGAGAGCAACCTTTTGCATTTATTGTAGAGTTTGTTGATGCAGGAAGTCCACCAAGGCAGCTTGATTTTATTTGAGGCTCTGGCTTTGATTCTAGCTGGTTCAGCTGAGTTTATACACTTATGCAAGTGACTCTACAGTTCTTTAGTGTAAACTTTGGCAAAGTTACCACTTTTGCTTGGGGAGGGCTTGGAATGCATTTATATCTTCACCCAAGAGGGTATAGTTTGCCTTGTTGAAGTTTTTTAGTCTGATTTCATCCTTTGTGAGTTCTGGTGTTAGTGTCATTTCGAAGGTCATGTATTTGTGATCAGTTTTAACTAATGAGGGTCCAAAAGTTGCAGCAGTGCACCTGTTTAACAAGTTGGTGAGTACCAGATTTAGAATGTTTGTTCCTATTACCAGGGTATGGGTGATTTGCTCCAGGGGATTTGAATTCACAAAATCATAGAACTTTTGTGCTAGGGAGTTTGGGCTAGAGTAGGTTTCCCAGTTGATGGTGGGATAACTGAAATGGCCCCTAACCATTGTGTTCGGTAAAACTTGGATTGTCTTCAGTTTGGTTAAGTAGGTTTCGTGGGTGTCATGATCCATGGAGGGGGATCTATAACTGGCTAGGACTTGAATGTGGGTCTTGCTCACCATAACCTGGACCTGGAGTAACTCCACAGAGTTGTCTAGTCAGTCTAGACATGAGTTGAATTTATCTCTACTACAGATTGAAACACCACCTCCTTTGGTTTTCACACATTCATTTTGTGGTTTAAAGGTGTGGAAGGCACTGTAGCCTTGCAGGGCCCAGGGTACTCTCTGAGGCCTTAAACCAGGTTTCTGTGACTGCACAGACATCTACATCTTCTACTGATAGAAGTTCTTCCAGGGAGTGCAGTTTTTCGTTTAAGCCCCTAGCATTTAGCAGCATGACCCTTACTTTGTTCTGATTGGTTAGTTTCATATCAGTAATGTTGTTTTCGAGACCTTGCCTAAGAAAGGCACTATGGGGAAGGCAAGACCATTTGCCAGCAGCTGAAAGTCAAGGGGTGCCAGGCGCAAACCGTGTCTGGCAAAGCAGCAAGATTTGTCGACTATGGCTTTCCAGGCAGTCAGGAGCTGTATCCCCTTGGAATGACACAAAAAGCTAAGCCAATTATTGAAATCAATCATTTTTTGTTTATACTGTGGCATCATTCTTGGTGAGGGTAGTATGCTCCTCAAAGCTAGGGACATACCTGCGTGGGACACATATTCATAGAGCTCGACCATGTCTCTCTTAATATAGTCCAGTGAGGTATGTCTCAGGTCATTCACACAAACATGAATTATGACACAGCCATAATGGTACTTGTTGCTGAGAGACGTGAGTGCATGCGTGATTTGGCAAAGCCTGGCAGCTGACAGTGACTTTCTCCTTGTCCAACCTGGTGAATGGGACATCCGTGAGTCTCACTAAATCAACTCTAGTTGTATTGGAGGTTTTTGTTTTTTGACAGAGGGTTTTCCTTGTTTGTGATATGAAATCAGTTAATGGCATTTTTCATCTACAAAGTATTAGTTCTCTGGATATATTTTTTTCATTAAAATCTTTTCTTTTTCTAGTCCTATTATTTGATATGTGACTGGAATTTTCATTACAGGACTGTCTCATTTTTCATACAACACTTATTACTTAATACTTTCAGATTTCCCAATATATAGGTCCTATATATTACACAGATGGGTTTACTATAGAGATTGATTTCATGGCTTATTATTCTCCATCTCTAATCTTAATCTCCTCTTTATTTAATGTTCATATTTCTGATCTTCAAGACATTTTGTTTGAAGTGACTATAAACATTAACAGTGTATGTAAGGGTATAAAGTAATTAAATGGCTGGGTTATAGATTCACCTGTGTGGAAAGATCAACTTGGGTTACTTTGAAAACAAATGTATACTTTGGTAGATTTTTTGTGAAAGCTGAATGCGCTGGTGATTACTTAAGATTCAATATAAAAAAATATTTTGCCAGGTGGAGCACCATTTAATAAATGTACAAGGGAAAGGTTGGTATATTGTGTGTGCAAGAGACCAGATGGAAGGGGAGTAAGGCTAGGTGTATCGGAGGTGGGTTCAATTTGTTTTATCATGGTGTGGAAGGGAGGAGAAATGGCCTAGGAGTTATTGTGAAGGAACAGTATGCTAAGAGTGTTTTATTTATTATTTATTTATTTATTTGCATTTGTTAACCGGGTTGGTCCAGCTGGGTAAGAATTACCCTTTTTCAGTGGAGACCCGAGGGGAAAAGCCCCAAACAGACATACAAAGACATACAAATAGTGACAAATTAACAATATTACAGAGGAAAACAATATTACGGGTACAATGGATAAGAAAAACAAACAATGAAAGTTTGAGAATATGAGTAAGGTAGGCCAGAGGCATGCATGCAAAAGATTTATGAAAAGGTGTTCTGAGCAAGATCTCTGAATTAAGTTAAAGTGGGCAAAGAAATGATGATTTAGGTGTGGAGTTAGTAGTGTGGGTGTTTTAGGTGGGAGCATGTGAAGGACATTCCCATTTGAAGGAGAGATGGGAGAGAAACATGGATTTGAAATTGTTGTGGTTAGGTATATTACGTAGTGGTGTGGGGAGATTGTTCCATAGTCATAGTTTTGGAGGTGAAAAGAGTGTCAGATAGAGTGATGTTTATGAAGCTGGAAATTGATGGTGTAATGATGAATGTTGTTAGTGCATATGCTCCACAAGTTGGGTGTGCAATGGATGAGAAAGAAAAATTTTGGAGTGAATTGGATGAAGTGGTGATGACTGTACCCAAGGGTGAGAGAGTGGTGAATGGAGCAGATTTCAATGGGCATGTTGGTGAAGGGAACAGAGGGGATGAGGAAGTGATGGGTAGGTATGGTGTTAAACAAAGGAATGCAGAAGGTCAGATGGTAGTGGATTTTGTGAAAAGGATGGACATGGCTGTGGTGAATACGTATTTTAACAAGAGGGAGGAGCATAGGATGACATGCAAGAGTGTAGGAAGATTTACACAGGTGGATTATATCTTATGTAGGAGGGCCAGTTTGAAGGAGATTGGAGACTGTAAAGTGGTGACCGGAGAAAGTGCTGTTAGGCAGCATAGGATGGTGGTTTGTAGGATGACGTTGGTGATCAAGAAGAGGAGGAGTGTGAGGGCAGCACCAAGGATCAAATGGTGGAAAATTAAAAAGGGTAATTGTGAGGTGGAGTTTAAGGATGAGTTAAGGCAGGCACTGGGTGGCAGTGAAGAGTTACCAAATAGCTGGGTAACTACAGCAGAGCTAGTAAGGGAGACGGCTAGAAAGGTGCTTGGTAGCACATCTGGACAGAGGAAGGACGACAAGGAGACATGGTGGTGGAATGAGGAAGTACAGGAGAGTATACAGAGAAAAAGGTTGGCAAAGAAGAAGTGGGATTGTCAGAGAGATGAAGAAAGTAGACAGGGGTATAAGGAGATGAGGTGCATGGCAAAGAGAGAGATGGCGAAGGCTAAGGATAAGGCATATGAAGAGTTGTATGAAAGGTTAGACACTAAGGAGGGAGAAAAGGACCTGTACCGATTGGCTAGACAGAGGGACCGAGCTAGGAAAGATGTGCAGCAGGTAAAGGTGATAAAGGATAATGAGGGAAACATACTCACAAGCGAGGAGAGTGTGTTGAGGAGATGGAAAGAGTACTTTGAGGGGTTGGTGAATGAAGAGAATGAAAGGGAGAGAAGGTTGGATGATGTAGGGATAGTGAATCATGAAGTACAATGGATTAGCAAGGAGGAAGCAAGGATAGCTATGAAGAGAATGAAGAATGGAAAGGCTGTTGGCCCAGATGACATACCTGTGGAAGCATGGAGGTGTTTAGGTGAAATGGCAGTGGAGTTTTTAACCAGATTGTTTAATGAAATCTTGGCAAGTGAGAGGATGCCTGAGGAATGGAGAAAAAGTGTTTTGGTACCGATTTTTAACAATAAGGGTGATACGCAGAGCTGTAGTAACTACAGAGGGATTAAATTGATCAGTCACAGCATGAAGTTATGGGAAAGAGTAGTGAAAGCAAGGTTAAGAAGGGACGTGATGATTAGTGATCAGCAGTATGGTTTCATGCCGGGAAAGAGCACTACAGATGCGATCTTTGCTCTGAGAGTGTTGATGGAGAAGTACAGAGAATGTCAGAAGGAGTTGCATTGTGTTTTTGTAGACTTAGAGAAAGCATATGACAGGGTGCCTTGAGAGGAGTTGTGGTATTGTATGAGGAAGTCAGGAGTGTCAGAAAAGCATGTAAGAGTTGTACAAGATATGTACGAGGGTAGTGTGACAGCGGTGAGGTCTGCGGTGGGAGTGACGGATGCGTTTAAGGTGGAGGTGAGGTTACATCAAGGATCAGCTCTGAGCCCTTTCTTATTTGCAATGGTGATGGACAGGTTGACAGACGATATCAGACAGGAGTCCCCGTGGACTATGATGTTTGCAGATGACATTGTGATCTGTAGTAAGAGTAGGGAAAAGGTGGAGGAGACCCTGGAGAGATGGAGATATGCTCTACAGAGAAGAGGAATGAAGGTCAGCAGGACTAAGACAGAATATATGTGTGTGAATGAGAGGGAGGATAGAGGAATGGTGAGGATGCAAGGAGTAGAGGTGGCAAAGGTGGAGTTTAAATACTTGGGGTCAATAGTTCAGAGTAACGGTGAGTGTGGAAGAGAGGTGAAGAAGAGAGTACAGGCAGGATGGAGTGGGTGGAGAAGAGTGTCAGGAGTGATTGGTGACATACGAGTACCTGTAAGAGTGAAAGGGAAGGTCTACAAGAGGGTAGTGAGACCAGCTATGTTATATGGGTTGGAGACAGTGGCATTGACAAAAAGGCAGGAGTTTGAGCTGGATGTGGCAGAATTAAAGATGTTAAGATTTGCACTGGGTGTGACGAGGGTGGACAGGATTAGGAAAAAGTATATTAGAGGGTCAGCCCAGGTTGGCAGGTTTGGAGACAAAGCCAGAGAGGCACGATTACGTTGGTTTGGACATGTGCTGAGGAGGGATGCTGAGTATATTGGGAAAAAGATGCTAAGAATGAAGCTCCCAGGTAACAGGAAAAGAGGAAGGCCTAAGATAAGATTTATAGATGTGGTGAGAGAGGAAATGCAGGTAGTTGGTGCGACAGAGCAAGATGCAGAGAACAGGAAGAAATGGAAACAGGTGATCTGCTGTGGCAACCCCTAACTGGAAAAGCCAAAAGATGATCATGATGATGACAAAGGAAAGATTATATAACTGCATGGTCTGACTATGAGTCTTCATTCCCCACTAAAGGAACTGATTGTTTTCTATTGAAAACAAAGTTCTGGGAAAAATTTACTTTAGAGAGAAAAAGAAGTTATGTACTTACATGTGGAGTTGTTGATCTAGCCTTTATTCTCACTGATGGGTTCGGAGCAGAGACACGGCTGATAGCAAAGCTCAAGGTTTGCCAGTAGCTCGAGACCAAGCCCCTTATCCCACAGTGCACTGCTGGAATTATCTCAGATCTTGTTTGCTGCGAGTAACAGTATATATATATATATATATATATATATATATATATATATACACACATATACATACACATATATACCTTTTTATTTATTTCTACCAAGAACACTTCCCAAAGGGGAAGAAGAAATATTGAATAACCAGGATGGTACTAGCCTCTAAGTCAACAGTCAGCCAGGAGGGGGAAGGAGGGAGGGACATGAGAATAAAGGCGAGATAAACAACTCACATGGAACGTTATGGTAAGTACATAACTTCTTTATGTGAAGTTGTTAAATCTCGCCATTTATTCTCACTGATGGGTAGCGTCTCTAGCACCCTCAATCTTGGGTGGCTCATGGAAGGATGTTCTTCAGTACTGTGGAACTAAAGAAAGACCTGTCCCTGGAAGCCTTATCTACTTTGTAATGCATGATAAAGGTATGAGGCTTAGACCAAGTGGCTGCAGTGCAAATATTGTTAAGGGGCAATTTAACTTGAAAAGCAGAAAAAGTAGAGACGGCTCTGGTAGAATGAGCCTTAGGTTTGTGTGTCAATGGCATGCTCGCATTCTCATAAACAAAGGATATACAATCGGATAACCATTTAGATAAGGTTATTTTAGCCACTGGATTGCATTTTCTGGCTTCTGAGAAGGATACAAAAAGTTGATCTGATTTTCTAATATCCTTAGTTCTGTCAAGATAAAATCTGAGCTGTCTGTGTACATCAAGTTTGTGCAGCATGTATTCCAATTTGCTAGAGTGATTGGGAAAAAAGACTGTCAGCTCAATCACCTGATTGATATTTGATTCAGAACAGACTTTGGTAAAAATGAGGGGTTTGTTCTAAGAGATACTCTATCAGTATGGAAAATCATGTAAGGTGGTCTGACAGATAATGCTTGAAGTTCTGACACTCTGCGGGCAGAAGTAAAGGCCACTAGAAAAAGCTTTTTCCAGGATAAATATTTGAGATCACAAGAAGATGCTGGTTCAAAAGGGGGAAGAATAATTTGAGACAGCATAAAGTTTAAATTCCAGGGAGAATAGGGAATTCTGATAGGAGGTCTCATGTAAAGAACACCTTTAAGAAAGGTCTTAGCTAATTTATGGCCCAAAACATTTGAGCCACCAAACCCAAGGTGAAAATTTGAGATGGCAGCTAACTGGACTCAAACTGTAGCAGCTGCTGCCCCTTCCTTAAAAATCTTTGTCAAGAATTCTAAAATAGATGATAGCGGGGCTTAGAAAGGATCAATTTTCTGTGTGTTGGCCCAAATTGAGAACCTTTTCCATTTACTGCCATATAATTTCCTGGTAGATGGCTTGTGAGAAGACAAGAGAATTTGTCTTGTATCTTCTGAAATTGAATGAAGCCTGGCAATTAGGGGAAGTGGATTAGCCAAGCAGTCAGTTTCAGGGACTGCAGTGAAGGATGGAGGTCCCCTGACGGGTGTGTCAGAAGGTCCGGAACTGGGTCCAGGATCCATGGATCTTCCAACAGACGATGGTGGAGAAACGGGAACCAAATCTGTCAAGGCCAGTAGGGGGCTATAAGAATAACAGTCCTTCCCAGTGATTTTGCTTTCTGTAAAAATATGGGTATCAATGGGAAGGGTGGAAATGCATAAAGGAGACCCGGGGGCCAATCATGTAAAAGTGTATCTCTCGGGGGATGACCGGGAGGTGGTATCAGGGCAAAGTAGCTTCTGCATTTTGAATTGATGTGGCTGGCAAAGAGATCGCAGTAAGGCTGGCCCCATTTGCAGAAAATCAACTCCGCAACCTGTTGTTTGAGAGACCACTCATGAGGTAGCAATATCGCCCTGCTTAGCTTGTCCGCTATCACGTTGCATTTCCCCAGGATGAGCGTTGCTAACAGAAAGCGCTGGGATGACACAGCCCATTGCCAGACCCTGAGGGCTTCTTGACAAAGGGGGTAAGACTTGGTTCCGCCTTGCTTGTTCAAGTACCAGACTACTGACATGTTGTTCATCTGAATTGCAATAGTTCCTAGAGGGAGAGAGTCCTGAAAGTACTGCAATGCCAGAAGTACCGCTCTCAACTCTAGAATACTGAAGTGCAGATGTGATTCTTGATCTGTCCATGTGCCTTGGGCAGTCTTTCCCTGAAAATGCCCCCCCCCCCCACACCCTATCAGGGAAGCGTCCGTGGTCACAGTGGCTACTGGGGGGGCAAAGGGTCTTCTGATTGTGACATGAAGAGACGTCAACCACCAGCAAAGGTCTCTCTTGCAAGAATCCGTGATGAGACTCATGTGGTGCATCGGTAGTTTCTGGTACGACCACTGAGCAAAGAGGAGCCATTGAAGAATTCGCATATGCATCCTTGCGAGTGGTATAGCTAGGATTGCTGCCGCTATCAAACCTAGCACCTTCAAGACCTCTGCTGCTGTAGCTTTGTTCTTTGACACCAGTGAGCTGACGTGTTGGCAGAGAAGTGAGACTCTTTCGATAGGAAGACGTACAGTGGTAGTTGAGGTATCTAACTCTGCTCTTATAAAAACTGTATCTGCAATGGCGATAAGGCAGACTTTTCGAAGTTGATTGTAATGCCTAATTGATGGCAGAGTGCCAGAATGTATTGTGTTGCCCAAGTCAATTGATGCCTGGTGGTAACGGTGAGGAGCCAATCGCCTAGGTATGGAAACACCTGGAATCCTAGACATCTCAGGTGAGCCGTGACCACTGCCAAGCATTTGGTGAACACTCTGGGGGCTGTAGTGAGATCAAAGGGCAGGGCTCAAAACTGGTAATGATTGGCTCCCAGACGGAAACACAGATGATCTCTGGAGCATCTGTTCATCTTTATGTGATAGTACGCATCCTTGAGATCTATGGAGCACATCCAATCGCCTTTCCCTAGGAAGGGAAGAATGAACTGAAGCGTGACCATTCGGAACTTCTCTTTCTTTAAGAACTGGTTGAGTCTGTTGAGGTCCAAGATAGGTCTCCAGTCCCGTTTCCTTTGGTACCAAAAAGAATCTTGAGTAAGTTCCGAAACCAACTTGGTCTGTTGGACTGGTTGGATGACTCTTTTTCTAGCAATCTGTGGACCTCTATGATTGCTTGTTCCCTGAGACTGGGTGGAACATCTGGGATTCTGTTTACAGAAATGGGAGGGGAAGAGAACGGTATGAAATATCCTCTGGAAATGATGCTTTGTACCCATGTATCTGATGTTATGTTTAGCCAGGCTTCTGGGTACAAAGACAAGCGACCCCCGACTGCCTCCAGAGCCGAACAGTCGGGTCCCCTTTCAGGGGCGCTGGTAGGGTTGACAGGAGAACTGACCCCTGTCACCCTGTTGCTGCAGACCCCCTCTGCTGCGGGGGCAGCGTCTTCTGTTATAACCCCCTCCTCTGCCTCTAGAGGGGGTTTCTCCACGTGTCTCCTGAAAGGCTCCCTGTGCTTTTCGGAACCACATTTTCCCTCCCCTGGGGCCCTTGGGGTAGGGCCGAGTAGGGGTAGAAAAACGGACTCCAACGGCAGATAAGGTCTTGCCTTCCTGCTCACACCTGGTTAAAGTTTCCTTTACTTTAGGCTCAAACATTGATTTACCATCGAATGGGGTGTTGATAAAGGAAGACTTAAAAGGTTCCGCAAAGGAACAGAGATGCATCCAGGCTTGTCTTCGAAGAGCAATGCCTGAACTAGCAGCTCCACTCGAACCATCAGCTGCATAGGATATGAGACGCATGGACGAGTTTACCACTAAGTTTAGGGTAGCGAGCTGGGTGTTGACTTTGTCAGCCACCTCTGCAGCTACCGGACCCTGGAGAGTGTCTCCTAGCTCTTTCAGGAGATCTCTTTGTAGTCTTGTAAAATGGGTTAAGTAGTTCAGTGATCGCAGAGAAAAAGTCTGGGGAGGTCTCAGAATAGCAGTGAATGCCCTGTGGGGGGTACTTGAGGCTCAGGGTCTCTATGCTTAGGGGGACCGGTAGACGAAGAAGCAGACACAGGAGCCTGAGGGGAGAGGGTAGGCTGAACCGATGAGACAAAACTCTCCTCATAGCATCTAAGGCACCATGGCTCCAACAATAAGGAGTGGACGGACCCGAGAGTACCATCCGATCCTCCTGCACCGAAACCATGGTCTCCGAGCCCAAAGCAGGAGCCAAGCTCATCTGAGCCAAAGCCCCAAAAGGAAGAGTCGGCACCGAGAAATCGGTTCGACTATCCTCCCCGGAACCGATGGGAGAGCGTTGGCTCCAAGAGGCCTCGGTCGATGCCGAGGACATCCGAGTAGATGGAGCCGATAACACCGGTGCTGGTATCGGCTCCAAGGGTTTGAACATCATCGGTTCAGTTTCCTTCGGCTCCAAGAGTCCAGTACAGCTTGGAGGAGGAGTAGACAAATCCGGTTCCATGGTCTACGGCACTGACGAGCTGGTCGGAGCCGACAACAATTTGGCAAGTCCTGGTGCCTGTAAAAACTTCTGCCCTAGTCGATCCATGTCCAAATCTAAAAGTCTGACTGAGGACTTAGATGAATGCACCGAAGGTGCTGACTGGAGCAGAGGAGAAGAGTGAACTTCAGAGCCCGGCTCCAATACTGAGAGCTGGCTCCGAATCAAAGGTACACTTGGTTCTGAGTTCTGTGGAACCGATGACCCTACCTATGAAGTTTTTGCCCTTTTTGCCACTTTGGGATCTGTAGATTTTGAGGACATGCTAGTACCCTCATGGCTACTCAACACCTCAGAAAAGGAATGCTGTAGTAATCCCCTGTCTATTAGCTTCCTCCTTCTCTCCAACAGGACTCTTGAAGAAATGGAATGGCAAATACTGCAAGTGTCTTGGAGGTGTTTAGCCCCCAGACAGTAGACACATTGAATGTGTCCGTCAGTGACAGACATTTTCTGCCCACAATCTGAGCATTTCTTGAATCCCGATTTAGGATGGGATTTTTCCTTGTCATCCAACATAGTAAAGGTAAAACAAACCAGTATACTGCAAAAAACTAATACAGTAAAGTCCTTACTTTACTTGTAAAGACCCACAAAGCAACTAAACCCAATCCGGGCACTATCTATAACAATTAACTATAGTTTACAAATACAGGGCTAGAGAGGCCCACAGAGAAAAACCCTGACTATTAGAAAAGAGATTAATAAGTCTAAATAGGGCTAAAGGCCCACACAATACAACTAAGCCAACAGGGCACTAACTATCCAAAACTATAGATTGTATTATCAAATTTTCAAACACTAACACACAACTATCTTATGAAAAACTCTAAATCAAAAAGAAAGTTTTTTTTATCAAAACTTGCTGTTTTTTTTTTTTATCACAAATGGTCCGAGCTAGCTGGATCACCGAGATCTCTCTTGCTGCGGCAAACTAGATCTGAGGTAATTCCAGCAGTGCATTGTGGGATAAGGGGCTTGGTCTTGAGCTACTGGCAAACCTTGAGCTTTGCTATCGGCTCCGAACCCATCAGTGAGAATAAACGGCGAGATTTAACAACTTCACATTTAGTGTTTTCTTAGAAAAAACAGTGAATGATATGTTAAACAAGGCATGGCTACAGAAATCTCTCCTTTACTTTCTTGTTAAGCATAAAAAAAGTAATGATAGTATATTAGAATTGCTTTCTGCTGGAGGACATTTAGCAAACACACAAGATGGCATTATAGCTATGGTGGACAACTACCTGCTTGATTTATGTTCAGCTCATTCTAATTCTTAATCAGTATGGTTATTATCTAAGATCTTGCAAGATGATAATCAATTACTTGTCAAGCCTATTACATTACAGGAATTTAATATAGCAGTAAAATGTCTTTATGTTAAAACATCCCCAAGTACTGATGTAATATCATATGATTTTATAAAAATATGACAGTGAGACAATTATTTTTTTCATGTTTTGAATGGCTGCAATTTGATTTGCTAGATGAACATATACGTGATGGTGTCATACATTTTGTTTATGAGAAAGGGGATAGATGGGAGTTAAACTGGAGACCTGTTACCTTAAATAATACACCCCCGGATTCAGCAAGCAGCCATGCAGGAATAAGTTATTCCTGCACGGCAGGGTCCGTTCCTGTGCAGCACGGCAGAGTGCCATGCGTATGTATGAAGGCATGCTGCCTTGCTATAAAACGGATATGGTTCTGTGTACGAGCGCAGGGTGTGTGTCAGAAAGCAGAGTTTTCACAATATACATGCCCCCTGCACTCCAGAATTGCAGTTCGGCAATTTAAAACGAGCAAGAATGCTCGTAACACACACCCCCAGTCCATCAGGGTAAGAAATCTGGACAAAGCCATAAGTGTTAATTGTCCCTACCAAGCCAGAAAGCTGATAGAATAACAGGTTCAGCATTAGCATGGATATTCTGAAGGGTACAAATAAAAAAACACAACAAATAAATTATTTTTTATATATGCAATAAAATTTAAGCGTAGCTGCACTTAGCCCAGTTGAAATGGCATGATAAGTTAAAAAGCAATAGACATCCATAATAAGCATAAGAGAAATAGTGTAGTGGTTAAAGCATACACCTTGCGTGTAGTCATTCATGGTTTGAGCCTTACCAAAGCCATTTCCATTTTGTGTGTGTAAACATTACAATTTTAATTTTTTGTATATTTATGTAAGAAGTAACTTATTTTTCTCAACCAGAGTAGTGTATTAGGCCCAGATGTGAGGTGTCAGTGTAATAAAGTAGTGAAACCCCCATATAAACACAAGTGCCCCATACAGTATAGTCACACAAGAATAAATTAATCACAGCACATTGGGGGGTGTCAGGGAAGGTAAATAAATCTATATTATGTAATGAATGATGAATCAATCCTATACAGGTGGTAGACCAATATAATAAAACATAAGCAATGCTAAGCACTGCACAGCTATGCTGACCGGGTGTAAGCATTGTGTACATATAAATACTAAGCAATCCAGCTAAGTGGATTTGCCCATTGGTAAGCAATGCTGAACCTGCCCCTTTAAGCACTGCCAATCTTAGCTAAGCAGATTTGCCCGAAGCTTAACTTAGCATTTTCAAAACCATCCAAACATGGCAAAGGGTGGGAAACCGGCTGCATTTAAACCCTGAAGGTGGGAATACAGCTCATAACTGGTTGTAGCTCTCCACTGTAGGCAGTATGGCAGGTAATGGAGAGGGCACGCACTTTCAAGCGCAGTGCTGGGGCATATAGGAGTCTAAGGTCATGGTAGGACTTCTGGTTAAAAAAAACATGACATGAGATTGCTGCAGGACCAGTACCAGAGCTCCCAATATAAAACGGAAGCCTGGTAAAGTCTCGCATATGATCTCACCAGTGCCACTGGTATCCCTTGGACTGGTAAGCAGGTGCGACACCACTATGCCGACTTGAAAGAGAGGAAGAGGGAGCACTTGGAACAGTGGGTCCAAGAAGCAAGAGAGAGAGAGGGGAGATGTCCCAGCAGTGTGTAAGCATTCATAGCAATAACTGTTTACCAAAGTCCAGCTTGTGTATGTGATAGGTATGCATAAATGTTTCTCTATTTTCATTATAGCTGCAGCTGGAGTGGGCTGTGAACCAGGAAGCCCATACCAGCAGGTTGCAAATGCTGCATCGCGAGGCTGGTGAGTAACAATCCTGCAAGTAGTAGTCATACCAAATAAATATAAAGGAGTAAAATGTCACCTGGCAGTATAAAAAATATATATGGATTCTACTGAATAAACCAGACAATATGACAGTAATAGTCCCATATATATCATATTTAAATAAAAGTGTAACTGCCTGGCAATAAAGTTCTAAATCCTGGACTGGTTGTGTTTACTCTGGTATTGTATGGCCTCACATGTTGCAATCACCAAGATCTGATATCTGAATAGTACTGTTGTGTCAACCACTGTTTCTCCCACTGTGCTACATAAAAAAATATGTCTAGGAATGTCTGTGTAAGAATGTTGTAATTACAAGGTCAAATCGTACAACCAAGACAGACTTAGTCAGAAAACACTGAAGGAAGAGACAGCTGTTTCTAAACAGCTCAAAGCTCACTCTGATGAAACACAAATTGTTGTATTTTTAGCAGACACAGCCATGGTTCGAATCCCAGGAGTGGTAGTAAGCTGTATGCATAATTTTAACTAGGAATCAGGGAATATGTGTAGAAAGAGTGAGGTAGTATTAACAAACAATCCCCCCATAGGTCTACCAGGTAAGATAAGTTGACTGTAGCTATAAGACAGCTGAAGTATACACTGTGTACAAACATACCACTGCCCAAACCAAGACCATAGGGTATTGTAGTAATACCTGTAAAGTAATGATTAGAGCAATGATCATTAAAATTGTGAGTACTGCAAGGATATTGTTAATTGAAATCTCCCCTACCACCATATCTGCAACAATAAAATATTGAAATGTGTTTCTATTAATGTGTCATGTTGAAATACTATGATTGGTAGCCTGTTGTTATCAATGTAACCTGCATGCCGTTGTAATGGCAACTGTGGTTCCAAATATGCAAGTGTTCTGTTTGCTATACAACTGTGCCAAATCTGTTGTTTTGGGTTAATGGGAATATCCATGCATGCTGTTATAACTAATCCTGGATTGCGTTGACTATTACTAACCCACATATGTTCTAAAACTGTAAAACCATAGCACGTTTGGGAAGGCCAGTCCCAGTGGACCCACCACTCCCACCTCATCTGGCCGTGGCACCGGGCCCCAGCATGTCTGGGACCCACCCCGGGACCTCCTCTTTCACTGGTCCTGCACCACCTTCAGGTGGAACCACCTCTGGGGATGGGGGATGGTGACTGCTCATGGGTGGGGAACTCAGTCCCACTGTTTCCATTTGGGGGCTCATGGGCTTCAGATTTCCAAACACCCCTCCCCGTCCAAAGTGTTTACCCCTCACATGTCATATACGGCCCCTGTATGCTGTCTTGTCTGTCTTCCTTCCCAACCTACCTGCCCAAATATACCTACTATCCTTCCCCAACATCCCACCTTAAAAAAAAAAAAAAAAAAAAAAAAAAAAAAAAAGGGCAATCTGTTCCCAAAAAAAACATTTTGCCCCATATATAGCTGTCCATTTCGCATACGTGTCCACTGGAAACATGTAATCTGGTCTAACTGGCTTCATAACACATTATTGTTGTCCCCACCCCTCTCTCAGGGGTTTGAGTGTCCAAATCTACCTAAAAAAAGAAAAAACACACTGAATAACTGGAGACCTGTCACCATCCACTTTTACTGTGTTCCTAGTACTTCGGCATAAAGCCTTCCAGGGAATAATCATGCACAAGAATGGTGTACTTTATATACATTTCACTACATTCATTATTCAATTCAATTATACAATAACTGATCAATTAATCTGTGAGTCAAGAAAATTAAAATCTAAAGTGCATCCTGTTAGTGCAGTTTACTTTTGAAAGGAATGAAATTTGTGCCAACATTTCCAGTCTTGGCAGACATAATGTTAGAAATAAGTGCTTTTTGTCACAAACTACATTTAAAGGCAATTTTTCTAAAACAAATTCAGAAAATGCAAACGGTACTGTAATGTGCATGAAAAGGAGTCAGTGAATATTTTTGCTTATAAACAAGCGCTTTAAAGTAATAGGGACAGTGTTGGGGATGGTTTTTCATA